>NC_022013.1:35409899-35434343 GCF_000317375.1 Microtus ochrogaster | reverse complement strand
TCAGACTCGAGAGGGAGGGGGAGAGGAGTGGGGGGAGGGTGGGAGGAGTGGGAGGCTGGGAGGAGGCGGAAATTTTTTTTTCTCAATAAAAAAATATCTTTAAAAAAATCCAATTATTTCCAAGTCAATTGATAATATTTAATCACAATTACACAGTAGAACATTTTTATGATTTCAAACACAGATTAATACAGAAACACCCAGGTACTGAATAAAGTAAGTGTCAGAGGAGCAAAATTCCCAGGGTAAAAATTAAATCACACATTTTCTTTTTTCTTCTAGAGCATTGATACTCAAAATTGCATATGTTGAATTTGAATCTTAGAGTGAATATGTGTGAATGAAGATTGACTTTATCCATTGTGTCCCATTTCTACCTTCGGTAAAGCATCACACTATTCAATGGGAATGAAAGATAATTCCAACAAGTCTTACTTTTATAGCAATAGCCCCTCACATTGAATTGAAGTCCATTTCGGATTATGTTTATAAATGCCACAAATTCCTATTGAATTTGAAATATTGACAGGTGCCACCAAGGTATACTTTCCAAGATCAATGAAAATAAGCGATTGGAGGAATAAAAACACAGAATGAGCTGTGTTAAGCTAAGCATAATGATGCCTGGCAGAAGAATATACATTGTAAGACTCAACTAACAACCATCCAATTACTTATTTGGTAGTAAGTAAAATCACTTCCAGAGTGTTAAAATCTCTACTAAAACTACAGTATAACGTACACAAAACTTCATTGAGTAATTTTTGTACTTAAAATTGGAACACAACAAAGTTAACAGTGGAACACGATGTGGACACATTTATAGAACTAAAAGTAGGACTCTAAAACATGGAAAAGCATATATTTATACAAAGAATATATTGGTTTTGTTATTTAAATTAGTTTTCAATAAGCAAACCAACACTACTCAGTGTTCCTAATTAGCAGAACCATCATGCTTTTTCACCTGTCATAGTCAAATTCCCTTGGACCAAAGGGATTATATACTTGATCCACATCACATAGCTTAAGTGGAGTAGTTTCCATCAGGAACCCATACACTCTCAGCTATTGCTTTTTATGTGTGATATGGACTGCTAAAAGATGGGTATAGAGGATACAGAAATAACATTGAAATACTGAAAAAATAGTGAATAATGCTAAAATTATTGCAGTAAAATAAATTTAGAAACCTGGATGTAGCAATTAATTTATTTTTTACAGGTTTTACTGAAGTCTAAAAAAATATTAGGTGACTATATACAAGGGGAATTGGGTATATGGTAATGGGAGTTGGTCTATATTGAACATATAAGGAATTAACTACTAATAACTAATGTTTGCAGTATTCAGAAACACAATTATTGATTCACCTACACAATATTGGCTTTACAGAGTAAGTACTATACATTATGCCTTCTATCCTGGACAACGGCAAAACTGAATGTGGTAGCCAAGTATTGTTATCAGAAAGCGCTGGATTATTGTCACCTTAGCAAATAATCAAAATAATACCAGGTGAGTCAGTGTTATAAATACTAAAAGTATATGCAACTCCATATTACATTGTAACTCAGAAGGCTGTGTTCACAATGGATGTTCAAGACACATTTTATTGTGGAAAGATAATGAAGGAGAGATCTAAATGACTTGAGAGATATCATTATTGCTGTGAATGACACTATGAGGAGAGATGTATTTGAATCTCAGACATGTAGTATGGTCACCATGCAAACTTGGCAAATTAAATAAACCAAAATGACAATTGCAACCCTTATCACTCTTCATGAAAGAATTACCTGAATTAGTCTATGTAGACTATTTAGCATAATTCCAATAATATAAAATGTTTGATGGATTGTGTCAATGCTAGTAATAAACAGCAGTAGCATTCTTGTTATTTTACTCAGGTCCCTAGAGCAGGAAAACATCTATAAAACTTCTCGGTTACTAATTGAAATTTGGCATCAATCTACATTGTTCTTTCTATGTCTTTTCTTTTCTTTTTTTTTTTTTGGTTTTTCGAGACAGGGTTTCTCTGTGGCTTTGGAGATCTATGTCTTTTCTTAACAAAAGTACAATGGTATAAAAATTTACTCTAGAGCTTAGAATTTAGAAACAGTGACTATGAGGCTTAGCTTTGAAGAACAAAGGAGACATAATGAATCTGGAACCAAGAGGCATATTGCATATAAATGGGAGTCCCTCATTCCACATAAATCTCCCTGCTATTTTATTTTGTTTTTAAGTAAGCCTGAGTAAACATACTAATGCATTTTCTAATGACTTCAGTGGCAATTAGTCTTGTTATTCATTGTTTCTAAAGACCTTTGTGGTCCCAGATAATATGAATTGCTTCCTTATTCAGCAGGTTGATAATGACTTCATTTCTTTTAAAGTATTTCATTTTCAAAATTATTTACTGTTTTCTGCTTGTAAACAAAATCATAAACTCGGCTGTTGTCCACAGGGAAAAATAGGAAGATCATTGACTCTCAAGGCACTGAAATGTGTTAAACAGCAAAAAAGAATGTGGATGATTCAAAGTAATATATATATATATATATATATATATTTCCTTAATCACATATAAACATATATATGAAAAGGATATTAAGAGACAAAGGGAAATATAGATGGAAAAACAGAGACAGTGGCAGAGAAACAGAAATATTTATGGGCAAAATTCATACATTTCATTTTTTGTAAATTAAATATGCTAAAAGAATGTGAAATAACTTGAATTTTTTTCCCAAGAGTGTAACTCCTAGTTGAACATTCAGTGAGGAAATAAGCTAATTTTTTGAAAACAGTGTACCCTATTGTTAATGCTCTTGATATCACCATATAAATGTAGACATCCATAGCTGTCAAATGTACAGAATAACCGTAGTGTATCCACCCACAATTGCTATATCTGAATACAACCCCTGTACTTTAGGTTCAAAACAATTTTGGAGGCCTTGGGTAAAAAGACTGTAGAAGCCAGTAGACCATGGAACCTACCGGTAGTGTGTCATAGACATAAAAAAGGAAAATGCATTCATGAAATCTTAAAAAAATGTAACTGCTTAAAAGACCAGAAAAATAACAATACTAGTTGACAGGCAGCAATAGACAGAGAAAGTCCACATGTTCCTACCCTCTTATGAAGAGCTACGGGTAGTTAATAACTGCTGAAGGAGAATCAGTTCTTCTAGGGATGGATAACTGTAGTGATGATCCACTTCCACATAGCTACCATAGCTGTCGTGGGACAGGACAAATATATATAAAACCAGTGATAAATTGACAAATAGATGGTGTATATAATGAGTGTGTATGTGTGTGTTTGTGTACATCTAACAATAATAATTAAAGGAAAAAACATAAATTGGGAATCACTGGAGAAGCTGAAGGGAGAGAAGGAAATGATGTAGATTCAGAACTCATGCATGAAATTTTCAAAATTAAAAATAAAATATTATATAAAAATTCCTAGGAGACAAAACAGAGATTTGAAAAGTGCTGTGGGGTAATGTTTTTGTATGCTGTTAAAGGTTTGTGTTTAATTAAATGCTGATTGGCCAATAGCCAAGCAGGGTAACCAGACTAGGAGAATTCTGGAAAGAGGTAAGTTATCGACACAGTTGCCAACCGAACACAGAGGAAGAAAGATGAGAATGCCTTACTGAAACAAAGGCACAAAGCAACATTGCTAAACATGAATAAGAATTATGGGATAATTTAAGTTGTAACAGCTAGTTTCTAATGAACCTGAGTAATAGGCCAAATAATTAATGTAAGTCTTTCTGTTTTTATTTGAGACTGAATGACTGATGGTACTAGGTGGGACAGAAACTTCCTTCCACAGACAAGTTGTCGAGCTCAGTGAAGGACAGGATAAAAAAATGACAATGACAGACTTGATCCTAATTTGACTGGTACTGCTTAGTCATTTACTAACTAAACCTCACATCAGTGGCCCCCAAAATAGATTTTTGGTAGGTTGATGAGTCAGTGAATTTCTTGGCCTCATTCCCCAGTATTGTTACAGTGAATAAATCTTCTTTCATGATTTTCTTTAAAAGAAAACAAAAGAAGATTGCAATGAAACAATTTTAATATGTATGTTATTCCATACAATTGGAATTTATGAATCATCTTTTTAAAGATTTTTGCTCTAAAATTTTACTTCTCTTATTTTTTGTATCATATTTATACTACTTTCTGTTTTCCATTTTTCTCTCCAGACCCTTCCTTATACCCCTCCTTTCTTTCTTTCAAATTTATGGTCTTTTTCAACCATGAAGTGCTGTTGCATGCATATATATTTGTGTCTTTGTGTGTGTGTGTCTGTGTTTGTGTATTCATTTAAGTGTAGGAACTTCTTCATTCACTTAAATGTAGGAACTTCTTTTATTTAAATGTAGAAACTTCTTCATTTATTTGAATGTAGAAACTTCTTTAATTATTTCCCAAATGTCATAGTAAGTTAGCATAATTTGAGAAATTTCATAAACAATAGAGTTTTTTAAGGAAATTAAAGTTTACTACACAGACCAGATTGGCCTCAAACTAACCTAAATACTGCTGTCTCTGCCTCCTGAGTGCTGTGATTAAAGGCATATGTCACCATGCCCTTCCAATGCATTTTTAAATTTAAAAATTTAAATTAATTTTTAAATTTACCTATTAATTTAAATTTAATTTTTGAAAATCCAAATTCAATACCTAAGAGAGTACTAGGCCCTAAGATGGATCTTATTATTGCTGTTTTGTTAAGTTAACATGATGTCAAACTGCCTGCTTCTATCTGTGTTTATAACCTTATCAAGTGCTACCCTCATCCTTAATTATAGAAGATGTGCTATACAAGAAGCAAGTGAATAGGAAGACTTTTGACTACTCACAGTGCTAAGGCAATAGGATAATTGAATAATCAGCCTTAAAAAGACATATATACATATGACTTCCTCTAAGGCAGACTACTGCAGAAGTGGCAGGAATAATTTAAGAGTCAGAAAACAGGTAGGCCAGCAAAAGACTATGTGCTCTATGTGACAGAGACACTGTAATCATGAACTTACAACAGTTGCAATCACCTGCTCTGGGAGAATATAAGACTGGTCTTGTCAACAGTTAGTCATGGAATTGGGGAGAGACTTTAGCTTGTTTCAGCAAGCGTGTAATCATCATACCTTGCCCTAAAGAACACAGTGATAATCTACTGACAACAGGACTTCCCTATTTGTAAATAGAACTTGCCCACAATATTACATATCCTTTCACCATAATACTATGAGTACGCTGAGAAGAGGAGCCAGACAGTTAAAGTCACTCACTAGATAACGGCTGAATGGCTTCTTATCCTAATGGTGGACATCTGTTAATGTTTTCCCCCATGCTCATTCCAGTTTCTATTTACCACCACACGAAAGCCAATAAATCAAAAATTTGCAGAAGTTCTACATTTCTAGTCAAAATTTAAGACACTAAATGCACAAAATAGACAGATAAAATGTCATCTAATTTTCATCTTCCTTGTCTTTTTCACAAGTCTTCAGATTCTTTTTTTACTTACTTATGAAGCAGATTGAACAAATGCTATAATTAAAAATATGTTATTCGCATCCACAGAGCAACTATATCTGAAGTTAGAAACCTAGCTTCTGTTTGGACTAGTTCCAGGAATGCAGTGGGCAGCATTTTGACTATGAACCACTTGCAACAGAGAATGAAACTAATATGCATTCATTTGTAAGCGTACTGATTCATGGTTATATGTGTTGCTACTACTTAGGATACTGCTCTGATTTTCTGTCGTTTTAAAGCAGTCTATCATAGTGATTAAGGTCAGACTATAAGGCCTGAAGTGTGGTGGCTCAGTTTAAAAAAACTTTAAAAATTTAAAAAACTACTAATTTTACAGAAGATCAGAGTTCATTTTCCAATACCTAATCTTGCAACTCTCAACAGCCTATAACTCTTAACTCTAGGAGATGTGGTGCCTTCTTTGGCCTCCATAGGCACCTACAGTTCATACACAAACATACACACACACACTCTCTCTCTGTGTCTGTCTCTCTCTCTGTCTCTCTGTCTCTGTCTCTGTCTCTCTCTCTCTCTCTCTCTCACACACACACACACAAATATTCAAAGCAATAAATCTTTTAAAGAGACTGATTCAGGATACAGAATCCCCAGTTTCTATTATGGTTTATCCACCTAGCACCCATTAAGTCTACAATACCTGTCCTTTCTGAATTTTCATTAAAGTATTCACAAAACAGGATAAAATAATTATATTTATTTATAATTAAGTATCAACTTTAAGTACACGGTATTCATTACTGTTACTAGAGCAAAGAAAATGTCTGAAATGCATGATGCATTATGTTTCTTCTCCAACTAGAATGCCTTTATATTCTTTCTATTTATCAAAACTTATTTACCTCAGTTCTTTGAAATTCTATAACATTTGTTTGCCCTGTGGTTATTAATATGTCTTAAAATTTCAATCAATTTGAGAGTTGTTTCCATCTATTCTTAATAACACATTGTATTATTCCTATATAATTTATGAAATGGATTCTAACTATAGTAATTCCAGGTATGATATTTTCCAATTTAACATTTTTAATCCCTGTCCAAAACTTTAACCTGGAGGAAGGAAGCATTTCATTTTCAACTTTGACTTCAATACAAATTTAGAGTGGGTAATTAAATTAGAAATATGGTCCAAGATGAATATTCATTTTTTTGATTATTTCTCCTGTCTGAAATACCTAAGATGAATAATATTCCAGTAAACAAGAAGCTTTGAAGTCAGAAAGTGTTAAATATTGGTTGTGCTTATGATGTTTTATTTAATGTCCTACCTTTCTGTCTTTAATAAAATCAAAGATTTTGCTGATATCCTCCAAGACTTTATTTCCATAAGAAATGCATGTGTGTTCACATTTCACAAGTGATTTTACAAGAAATTTTACATAATATTCTAGGTCAATCTGGCTAGATGAATCTGCATCCAGAAAACTTACTTGTTTAGTTTTAGCCTTTCTATAAATAAATCCAATTGCCCTCAAGGGCAGATATTGCATCTGTTCTGTGAATAAAACTATTTTGCTCAGTCTCTGACTTTTTAAATAATGCCTCTTACATTGTAAATAGCATTTAAATTTATTTGATTCTATACATTCTGTATGGACATTTATCCGAGGAAACATAAGCTAAGATCATATATCTTTGAGAAATTCTATATTTTATTACAGATTGGATGTTACATGTGACTTTCAGAATATGGCATAAAATTAAAGTCACTATTTTATAGTTAATGTTAATAGTTAAATTTTATATATCTTATTTAGAAATGCTTTCCCATACATGCATTTTTAAAATAAATTTCTTAAAGGTCATGTAAAAAAGATGAACAGACAGAGATAGAGAGCTAAATTGTGATTTTTTTTTATCATAGCTAATTTTTAATTTTCCTTCTTTTTGTTGTAATTTAAGTATAAATCCAAAAAACACTCAGTATGATTTATTGTAGCATTTTTTTCCTTAGGGTATTATGTTTTATCCTCTCCATTGCAGTATTGAAAATTAAAGTTAATAAAAACTATGAAATATTATTTTCTAGTCTACCATTCTTAATAAGCCTTAAACTACTGGTAGAATCTATTTAAGTTTGCATTTTCAGTGTCCCAAGAGGATAAACTTTGTATTCTGTGGAAATTTTAAATATAAGTTGTAAGATAACATCATAAAATTTATTTATAAGTATACTTTATTCATCTTTTAAAGATCCTGATTGTTATTAAACAGCTTAAGCAAAAATTACTAAATAAGACAATTATATTCACTATTTCTCAAATTAGATATTTCTCATGTACTGGACTAAAATATAGTGTCTCATGGCGCTTTACTAAAATGTGTGGTTGTGATATCATAGTTAAGATTTATCTAATAAACTTTTTCTGTAGATTTGATTCAAAAGCACTTTAAAGGGCGGTGGTGGCGCACGCCTTTAATCCCAGCACTCGGGAGGCAGAGGCAGGCGGATCTCTGTGAGTTCGAGGCCAGCCTGGTCTACAAGAGCTAGTTCCAGGACAGGAACCAAAAAAGCTACGGAGAAACCCTGTCTCGAAAATAAAAAATTAAAAAAAAAGCACTTTAAAAAAATTACTTACTTGTTTCAGTGATAATCCTGGAGGTTTTTGTGTTAAGTGAAATAAGCCAGGAACAAAAACACAGAGACCATATGAATGCACAGATGTGTGGAATCTAAATTAGTTTAGCTCTTAAAATTGAGAACATAGTAGTTACCAGAGGCAGACAGAAAGGAGAAAAAGCAATTATAAGCAACAAGATTTAAGTGACAACAAAATAGAACTGGTTCTAGTATTTTGTTACACAATAAGATGGACATAAAAATAATAATACAATTATCAAATAGATATTTATTTGGGTTATAGATAAAGACTTGGGGTCCACCTCAATTTCCCGCTCAGCTTTTGGATGTCATCTGGCTTACCTGTGCAAGTCCTGAGCATGCTGCTATAGTCTTTGTCAGTTCAGTGGACTCTAGAAGGCTTTGTTTCCTTGGTGTCATCTGTCCCTTTTGGCTGTTGCACAGTCTCTCTCTCTCTCTCTCTCTCTCTCTCTCTCTCTCTCTCTCTCTCTCGCTGTCTTTGCTTTGTTCTATTCCTCTTTGCCTTTTTAATATTATTTTATTTAATTTATTTTTAAATACCTGTTTGTTTTCTAATGACAGAGAGAGAGAGACAGACAGAGAGAGACAGAGAGACAGAGAGAGACAGAGAGAGAGAGACAGAGAGAGAGAGAAATACTGTGCATTTTAGTGGGTGGCAAGGTGAGGAGAATCTTAAAGAAATTATGGAAGAGTAAATTATAGTTTGATTTATTGTATGAATATTTATTTTCAATAAAAAGAAAAAATGATAATAGAATTTGAGTTTTAAAAAAAGAGGAAAGTTTTCTTTTGTTTCTTTTCTTTTTTTTTTCCACTACAAATACATCAAAAATGTTTGCAGACATTCACATTTGCCCCAATTTGAACAGTGGATATTACATATAACCATTAAAATATTCTATATTACCCCATAAATACATTTAATTTTATATCAAAAGCATATATAGGTGTTTTTTTAGAGTTCTACCTTCCTGTAGTCCATTTAGATGGGATGACATTTAGGTAAACTGAAATCCTGTTGCCTTAAAATAATAGTTCAATACTATCTCACAAAAGAATGTAACTTAAATGAGGCATATATTAAGAAAATATCAATGATTCTGTGAAAAGCTTCCCTTCAGTGATTATTAGACTCTTGAAAACAAAATCATTATATGAAGATTGGACGAAAGATAACACTAGTCAATGCTATACTATTTACAATTGCCTTGTACATACAGTGTTCACGAATTATACTGTTACTAAATCCTATAAAAATGATTAAATGTTTGATTTTAAAACATAAACAAGACTATTTTGAATGTAAACTTTGAGTCATTATGATTTTAATAATGTCACAAAGAGTATTCTACTTAGCAAGTAGAGAAGATGAATTCTATTATTTTTATTGACCTTCAAGATGAGCTCTGAACTTTGCACTTTTGTTTATGTGCAAAATAGGGGCATCAAAATTCTCCTTAAATGACAGACAACTACAAACATAGGAGAGGGCACCTGAAAAGAACAATCTCTTAGTGAGCAACACCATGAGATGTGTGACCTCAATTTGAATACACAAAGAGTTGTTTGAGAAAATGTACTGAAAGATGTTCTGCTACTAAATATCTTTAAATCTACCTGCATATGAACTGCTATGACTCTCTTGGTGGAAACTATCACAAGACAGAAAACGCAAAGTTTCCATCTACAAACAAATATTTTAAGCTCGAGATTTAACAAGCTAAAGGACATAGTTTGTAATTTAACGTACACAGTTTATAATATGACTCACAATGCACATTTTTAAAGAGAATATAACTTTCTGTTATCTATTTCGTATATAATTCTTTAGACCTGACATCAAAATAATAGAGATAAATCTAATTAAACTGTTCTTTTTCATGGTATTACATAGTAAATATTCCATAAAATATAAGCTTATCTTCTAATGTTAATTTTCAAATTCTCATACACCAATTTGATAATGAAGATCCTTTAACTAAAATGACTAAAAATATCTGTGACCTCTATGCTCCCAATAATGAAAAAACTAATGCTCCATTCATGACACTCACTCTCACAGTCTAATTATTAGACCATTCTCAAAGGGTCACTTTAAGACATGTTAAATGTATAGTCACATTTTGTTAGCCCCTTTTACTTTGTAGTGCAGCATACAGTTGTCATTTGGAAACCCTGATGCTCTTTGGAAAGAAACTGGCTTTAGACCATAATTATTTCTCAGACCTTTATGACTTTACCTAATTATCTAATCAGTTTCCTTAAGGTATGAATGCCTAAATTAGCAAAGCTTGGTTCAGGAAAGTAGTCATAAAAAGATAAAAAGTAATAAGTTAACCTTAAGTTTGATCTAATATTATATATATATATATCGTATATGTGCATCTAAGACTGTTCTAAAATTCAGTGCAAATAATTAAAAACACCTATCTTTGTCAAATCTCCAGACAATACATACACAAATATGTGTTACAAACGAGGAAGAAAATTAACAATAATTAGTGTTAAGAAATGGTCTTTTCAGAACAGCTTTTCCCTTATTGTTGGCGATATTCTATGTGTTGTGAGTTTCTCTGAAAACATACATTGACTAACAGCTTTAAGAAATAACCATGCCTCTCCAGAAACTTTGTTAGAGTGCACGGCATTGTACAACATGAAGCAGTGTTATTGAAATGGATTTGTTAGCTCTGTTGTGTTTCTCAAATTGTATTTACAGAGAAAATGAGACTATGCTTGACTCTTATGTTTAAAGTCAATCACGGTTTGATTCAGGGCTCTTCTTGTGACTCTGATTTGTAAGAATGTGTTTGGTGGCTGCACAAACTAGAAAAATGTAATTAACAGTACTGGATATTTTCAAATTGCAACTCCCATTTCTCGCTTTACAGACACAGTTTTAATATTTCCATTTGGTTTGTTTGTTACCACAGCTTTGGATGCCTTTTCCTATAGTCTTTAAAACTGAGTTATTAACCCATAAATATTTCTGGTTAAATTGAATTTTTAAATGTTCGCCACAAAATAAACAAGAAAACATTTAATTTCCATATTTTAATATAAGCTTCTCAGGTTTTGATAGAGGCATTTCACGGGGATATTATTAACAACTGTAGGATTAAGCCTGTTGCAAACAGTCTGGTTTGTTTATGATGTTGTTTCTCCTTAATGAAAATTAAACACTAAATAAATCCCAAATTTATTAAGATATTATTTTTAGAGTAAGTGTTTAGTTTTTGGGTCTTTTCTCTTTTTTTTTCCTTTTCCTTTACAATACTGAATCTGACATATGTCAATGTAAGGAACACTTATCTCCAGACCACAATAATTAGCAGAATGAGGAGGATCAATGGCCTTACACCAGAACCTGTGTCCATCATCTCTTCCAGGTAGGTATTGAGAGATATTTTCCTCTACACTGTTCCCCCTTACATGCCTAATATGCAATATGGGATTTGCCTACATGGAAGACTATCTAGCAGTACTTACCACACTGATTGTTATTAGCAAACAATTTTTACATAAAGAATATAACAGTTGGCTTGTGTTAATTGTTGTATGATGTTTGTTGAATGAATTAACATTTTGTTAACTCAGAATGTGGAATTTGTTACTTTTCTGATAGTTATTCATTGTTTATGTGACAAAACGACTACAGTCAAATGTGACACAGAGAAGAATTTATTGTGGATTTTAAACCCAAAGAGAGTCCATAATGATGCAGTAGGTGTGATCAGAGCAGAAAGTTGAGATCACATCTCTAGTTATACACAGATACACAGGAGACAGACAGCAAACTTGAAGTGGGGAGTGATACACACTCCCAGTGTTCAAGCCTGGTGATATGTTTCAGCAAGACTGCTACCTTAAAATCCCATAAGTTTGCCAAACAGCACCATCAGCTAGGGAATGAATGTTCCAATATTGAGCCAAGGCTGAAGGACATTCGCATTCAAACTACAACAACCACTCAACAATATCTTTCCTAAATAACAATTGTAGCATTGTGTCTACAAAACAAATTCTAAGCCTTACATAGAGTCTTTAATTTTTAAATTTTAGCTTATTACTTTTGATAAATGAAAATAAGACATAGACACAAAAGGTCTGGAAAAAATTAAATCACAGGCAAAAAATTGGAGAAAATACTGAACTAGACTTTTATAAACAATCTCACCAAAGACATAAGCCGAAAGTAACATTATGTTCCACATATATTAAAAACCCAAAGGCATTTCATATCATTGTCTGTTTCCATATGAGAAGTGTCTTGAAGCAAGGCAGAACCTTAGGATGAAGTCACTGAAGCCATGATTTTGAGCTCAATATCTCTGAACTAAGTGTGCCAGTTTCAATGTTGATTATTTCTTTATGTTTTACTTTCAGGTCCCCCCTTTTTTTTTCAAAACTGCATAATATAAAGAAAATGATTTGACTGCCCACCAATATGTCATTTTTTAAAAAAAGTATCAATTTGTTTTTAATGAGTTATCTTAGAAGCTAGTGGTTCATGGGAAATGCATAAACTAAAGCTGAGTTAACAGGCATACTGCACACACCAGTGGTTTTCAGAATGACTCTGGAAATCACATTACAAATTTAGCCATAAGAATAGTTGAGAGGATTCAAAATGAAAAGTCCGGGATTTAGAGGAAGCAGTTGAAAGTAATGAGATAATCATGAATGATGGAGAACGCAAAGAGGATTCAAATTTTGGATCCAACAGTTATCAACCAACAAGTCATATGGTTCAAGACACTTCTGTATAGAATTCAAGAAAAAAAAAGTCTTGTTACAGAGTTGCTGCAAGAGTGTAGAAATGAGTACTCTGTAGTAATTTTGTGAAATGAATGAATGAAAAAACAGCATATAGTAAACCAAAATAATGGAAGTAGAACACATACTAGCTCTTACCTATAAATTATTTTAACTAATAACATTGACAATGAAGTTTGAGGGTTGCCATTAGCTAATTTTTTATGAGTATTATACAATACTTTACAGACGTTTCTTGGTGAACATTGCTAGCCAAAATCTCTTCAATTCATAAGAAGTTGGCAGATTTAAAGAGGAGATGAATAAGAACATAACATATCTAAGATTTTTAAATGTTATCTGATCACTCAGATCTTCTCCTAAATTGCTTATCACCAATCTATACCCTTGTGTCTGCCCCCAACTCTGGCAGGCACTGCCTGTGAAACAACAAGCCACATTTCCATGGGAACCACATATGCCAGGAAAGCAGCTGGGTAATTTTCAGATCTATATTCTTTCTCTTCTCCTTCAAATAAAATTATTCAGTATAATCCACAGATCTGTAGCAGACACCTTGCTGTGGTTGTTCCTCTCTCCCTGACCCCATCCCCAGGGGACTAAGATCCTGCTGGCATACTCTACTTTCCTCCTTCCTGAGAAGTTTTCATCCTTCTAACCCATCTCCATTATTCTGTCAACTCCTGTCTTAGTTAGGGTTTCTATAGTTCCGAAGAGACACTATGACTGTGGCAGCTTTTATAAAGGAAGACATTTAACTGAGGGTGACTTACAGTTCAGAATTTGGGTCCTTATCATCATGATAGGAAATATGGAGTCATTCAGGCAGACATAGTACTGGAGAGGTAGCTGAGAGTCTTACATCTTGCTCTGTAGGCAACAGAGACTGTGATTCACACTGGGCCTAGCCTAAGTATATGATACCTTGAAGTTGCACTCAAACTAACAAACTTCTCTAACAAGGCCACATCTCCTAATGGCCCAAGCATTCAAACACATGTGTCTTTGTGTCCAATTCAATTAAAACCCTCACAATCGGTTCCCTGGCCCCCATAGGACAGTGGTTATATTCTATTGCAAAATGCTTTTATTTCAACTTCAAAAGTCCCCATAATCTATAACCCTCTCAATTTCTTGAAAAGTCTGGTCTCTTATGATACTCATGGTAATCTCTTAAGTGTAAAATCAAAGTAAAAAAAAGCAACTAATGTACTCCTAACATATAATAACACTAATTATATATTCTGTTCCAAAATGTATGGAAAGCAAGCCAGTGAGAAAATACTAAACCAAAGAAAGATTGAAAAACAGATGGGCAAATACCAAACCAATGAAGCAAAGAGTTGGTTCAGTGAGAAAATCAGTTAGATTAATCCAACCAATCCAAATTAGTTAAAATGAGCAGAAAGAATATTCAAATTCACAAAAGTAGCTAAGAAAAAGGGTATATAAAGACACCAGAGAATCATATAGATATATTTTAAAAACCTATAAAACACCATGTTGAAAACTCTTCAAAAAAGAGAGAGCATAATTTACTTGACACATACCATCTAGAATTTAAATCAAGATGAGATAATCAATTTAAAAATACATATAATTCTCAGTAAAAAAATAGAAGCAATAATTAAAAGTCTACCAAAGTAAAAATGCCCATAGCCAGATGGTTTATTGCAGAAGTCTACCAGATTTTCAAAGAAGAGTTAACACCAATACTCTTCAAACAGTTTCACAAAACAGAAATAGAAAGAATGTTGCTCAGTTATATTTATGAGGCAACAGTTATTCTGGTAACTAAACCAAATGAAAATGCAATTAAAAGAGAATTTTATAGATCGGTTTCCCTTATGAGTATAGATGCAGGAATTTTCAATAAAATACTCACAAATCAAGTCTAAGAGCACATTAAAAAGGCTAATAAGACTCATCACAGAGATGAAGAGAGAGTTTGACATATAAAATTGATAAGTGTAATCTATAATATAAACAGGCTGAAAGGCAAAAGATAGATAACAATATTTTCATTTGATGCAGAAAAGGCCTTTAACAAAATCCAATACTACTTCGTGATGAAAGTCCTGAAGATATTACAGATACAAAGGGATATACCATGACATAATAAGGCAATTGAGAGTAAACTCATAGATAACATAAACTTAAATTTAGAGAAATGAAAACTTTCCATTAAAAGCAGGAACAAAAATTCAATAGACTTTTGATTAAAATAGAATACTGTCTGCAGTTTCAAATATAATACAACATATTCCATATACCTATGGAAGTCAGAAATACAAGCTGACTTTGTCATTATTTTTAGTGAGCTATATTATTCTTTTCATTCCCCTCCTTTCCTTCTTTCTCACCTTCCACTGTCTCCAATGATTACCCCTCTCCCAATTTACTCAGAAGATCTTGTCTTTTTCTACCTTCCATGTATATTAGATTTATGTAAGTCTCTCTTAGGACCCTCTTTATTGTCTAGGTTCTCTGGAATTGCTAATTGTAGACTGGTTTTTCCTTATTTTATGTCTAAAAGGAACTTATGAGAGAGTATATATTTTATTTACCTTTCTGGGTCTGGGTTACCTCATTCAATATGATGTCTTCTAGATTCATTCATTTGCCCAGAAATTTCAAAATGCCATTTTTTTTTCACTGTGGAATACTCCATTGTGTAAAGGTACTGCATCTTTTATACATTCTTTGGTCAAGATGCAATATGTTGTTTCCAGGTTCTGGCTATACCCTGATTTTTAAAAAATCAATTTAACAAATGGTTCTGATCAAACTGGATGACTGTATGTAGAAGAATCCTAAGAGATCCATACTTATTTTCTGATGTGGGACTTCCCTCTGTATGCTGTGAATACAATTGGTTAATAAAGAAACTGTCTTAGCCTGTGATAGGACAATAGAGTAGAGCTAGGTGGGGAAAATTAAACTGAATGCTGGGAGTAAGGAGGCAGAGTCAAGAAGAAGACATGGAACTACTGACAGAGACAGACATGCCAGAAACTTGCTGGTAGGCCAAGAGCCTCATGATAAAATATAAAATAATGTAAATGGGTTAAATTAATATGTAAAAGCTAGCCAATAAGAAGATAAACATAATGGGACAAGAAGTGATTTAATTAATACAGTTTCTTTGAGGTTATTTCGGGAGTCTGGGTGACCATGAACAACCGGCCTCTCCTTCTACAATTATCTTGTACAAATCTCAATTTCAATTTGATTAAGGACCTCAACGTAAGAACAGATACACAGAACTTGATAGAAAAGAAAATGGGAAATACTCTTGAACTCACTGGCATAGGAAAAGACTTTATGAACAGAAAACCAATAGCACATATAGTAAAGCAAAAATTAGTAAGTGGGACCTCATAAAACTAAAAAGTTTCAGTATGGCAAAGTAAATCATCATACAGAAAAGATTCAAGCTACAAAATGAAAAATGATTTTTATCAGCTACACATCTAATAGAGAGCAAATATCTAAAATTTACAAATAACAAGAGAAATGGAACATTATGAATATAAGTAACATTTAAAAACGGAGTACAGCACTAAACAGATAAATCTCAATAGAGAAAACTCAAATGGCTGAGAAACACTTAAAGACCTTTAACATCTTTGTTCATCAGTAAAATGCAAAACAAAATTGATTTGAGATTTCATTTTATACCAGTCAGAATGACCAACATCAGTAAAACAATAGACATCTCATGCAGGAGAGGATGTTGAGTTAGGAGAAACACTTGTCAATTTTGGAGGGAGTAAAAATTTCATAAGCACTATGGAAATCAGTGATACAGTTCTTCAGGATCCTGGGAATTCATCTAGCTCAAAATTCAGTGGTACTGTCTTAGAGATATAACCAAAGAATGCTTTATCCTACCATAGAGACACTTGTTTAATCATGTCCATTGGTGTTTTCTTCATAAGGCTAGAAATAATTGGTGCAAAATGGTAGCACTGAATTGCCAAAGACAATGCAACACTAATTATCATAATTGGCAACATAGATAAAGCAATGTTTGTTAGAGTTTGTGTCTTAAATGAGATTTCTACTGTTGTCAAGAGACGCCATAACCATGGTAACTCTTATAAAGGGAAACATTTAACTGGGGGATTACAATTTAGGGGCTCACTCAGTTATCTTCATGGCAGGACACAATGAACTGGAGGCAGACATAGTGCTGAAAAGGAGCTAAGAGTTTTACATCTTGATCTCCAGAAAACAGAAAATAAACTGAGTCTATACTAAGTATAGATTGAGCATAGTAGACCTCGAAACCACTCCCACAGTGATATACTTCCTCCAACAAAGCCATACCTACTCTCACAAATTCACATCATCTAATAGTGCCACTCCTTATGAGATTATGTGGCATTCAAACTGCCGCATTTGGGGACACTGCTGTACAGTTGGATGAATTAAATACACTGCACCACAATGTATCAGAACCATGTGGCAGCAGTGAATCCCCAAAGGCAAGGTGACCTTACTTATAATGGGCAGCATGGACAAAGCAATGCCTATGGTCTAACCTATAATAGACAGAATGGGTAAAATGTTTTTTATGTGGTGTGACTTGTATGGATG
Organism: Microtus ochrogaster; assembly: GCF_000317375.1. NCBI lineage: Eukaryota > Metazoa > Chordata > Mammalia > Rodentia > Cricetidae > Microtus > Microtus ochrogaster. The sequence continues at coordinate 35,416,771 of NC_022013.1, read as the reverse complement.
TTTGATAACAGTTAAATATGAAGTAGGTAAGAATGCTAGTGCATTTTCATTTAATCTGTATAAGATGAAATATTCTAAGACAAGAAAATATGCTAATTGAATCTTGGTAAGAGACAATCTCAACTTTTGAACCAGTATTCAGGCTTGATCCTCTTTGCAGAACAGGAACACCTTGAATGAAGAGATTGCAGGTTCCTCTGGAAAAGGACATTGAGTGATACTGTTAGCATTTCTCCCATAATTGTACAGAATGATCTACATCCCTTTTCTATGGTAACTATACCCAAGGAGAAGGAAACAGAATTTCCAGTGTCTATTGGATCCTGGTTCTGAAATAACATGATTGCCAGAAGAGCCCAAGAAGCCCTGTGGCCCTCCATTTAAAGGAGGTTCCCATGGATGGCAGGTGGTTAATAATGTTTTGTCTGTAGTCCAACTCACAGAAGGTCCAATGAGTCCCTTCAGTCTCTTGTGTTTATTACTCCAGTTACAGATTGTATATTTGGATTTGATATACTTATAAGTTGGCAGAATTTTCACATTGGTTACCTGACATGTGGGCTATTATTGTTGGAAAGGCTAAATGGAAGCCTCTAGAGTGTCTCTGCCAGGTAAAAGAGTGAATCAAAAGCAGTATCACAGTCCTGAAGCAATTGCAGAAATTAATGCCACCATCCAGGACTTGGAAGATTGAAAGATGCAGAGCAGGATTCCACCACAACTCCATTTAACTCTTCTGTCTGCCTGGTAGTGAAGACAGATGGATCCTGGAGAATGACAGCTCACCACAGAAAACTCAATGAAGAAGTGACTGCAATTGAAGCTGTCATAACTGATGTGTTTCTGCCAGGAGACACAAACAAGCATTCTACTGAACTGCTAGCTCAGGTTCCCCCAAGCACTTTGAGCTGCTGATGCTTATATACCAAGAGGGTAAACAGTAAAAATAGTGTTAAAGGAGTGATGGATCCAGATTACCACGAGTATATTGGATTGTTGTTCCACAGTAGAGGGGAGAAAAGTTAGTTCTGGAGTACAAGAAATCCTTTAAGACTTTTCACGGTGATACCATGTCCAGTGATTAAAGCCAATGGGAAAATACCAACTTATAACCCAGACAGGACGATAATAGGCCCAGAAACTTCAGAAAACAGAGGTATGTGTCACTTCTCCAGGAAAAGAACCAAGACATGCTGAAATACTTGCTGACAGTAGAGGAAATAAAATATGGTTGGAAGAGGAAGTCAGGTATAAGTACTAGGTAATTACATGGTTCTAGTTACAGAAAGCAAGATTAAAAGTGATATGAGTCAAAATATAATTTGATCATATTTTGTTAAAAAATGTGTTTGTAAAGTTTTGTGTTCTCTTGTCTCAATTTTTTTATCATTTACTATAACACCAACTAAAATATAAGTGGTTCATCACATTTGTTTTCAGACATTAACAAATTCTCTGTCAGGGACATTGCCAATTATTCTAAAATTTATATATTTGTGGTTTGAGGGATAGTAATATCATGTTAGGTGTAATTGTGACCTGTTTATTGTTTTCATTTGGAAATTAAGCATGTCATAAGGAGATATGGTTGTGTGTAATGTTGAGAAAGGTTGAACCTAGGATGGCCATTCTTGGTTGTCAACTATACTATGTATTAATTAAAATTCAAGTGACTGGGTACACCTTGAAAAGACTTTTTTCTTAATTAAATGATTTTAAATGGGAAAACCCACTTTTAATCTGAATCTTTTGAAGTGAAAGATACACCTTTATTCTGGGCCACACCTTTTCATGTCAGATTACGTATAGGACACAGAAGAAGGATTTTTTTTTTTTTTGCTGCCTTGCTGTTACTCTCACTGGCAAATCCATTTCTTTACTGGCATTCAGCCTTGTGGATTGGACAACTGTTATATTCTTGGACCTTCTGTTGGTAGACAGCAGTTGTTACAATAACTGTACCATGGCCTATAAGCCATTATAATAAATACCATAATACATAATATACATATATTATGTAGTTTATAATATGTTATATACATATATATTACAGATATGGAATATATTCTGTTTCTTTAGAAAACCCTGATTAATACATTGATTTTCAAAGCACTGAAAAGAAAATTAACAAATAACAGAGCGCATCAGTCTCACATTATTAAAGAAACAAAGGGTTATTAAGGAAGTGTGATTTAGTGGCAGATTATATTTGAAGGAATTCACACAGTATAAATAATCTGAGCTGAAGACAGAGGTCACAAGTACTAAAAGAAATTGAATTTATATCTAGCCATTGTTAATACAGTGCATTGAATAACAGGGTTCCACTCACATGCAAGAAATGTCATTACTAGATATAAGAATCACATCATAGTTGTAATGGTCATATTCTAAAATGAAAGGAAAAACATGGAAAGACCATGCTTAGCACAACTTAAGTACAGGCATTTTCAGAAGTAGGCACACTTCTCTATCAAAAGAATTTCTTCTCAGTCCATACTTTGACATTCAGAATAAGCAAGTAGACAGCTATTATAAGGTGGAATCAAAATAATGAGAATTTCACAAGCAATCAATTAATGATAAGCAATAGGAGTAGAAATACTATAGTAAGGCAATTATTTCGATAATTGTCTAAAATGTAAATCATTTGGCTATTTAAATTAGCATGTAAAACTTGTTTGAAGGTTACTTCCAAACTAATTTGCAAGATCAGCCATTAGTTGAAATTTGGAACTTGCACATGACAGTCTGCATCATCCCCAGAAATGAGGGGTGACTTAGTGTTGCTAAATTGTCTGCACAAACAACCTAATTTTATGCTGTTTTCTATGTGAATGCCAGAAATTTTGCATGTTCCAGACAAAGATTTCCTATCTGTTGACAGAAATTTCTGTCCCACCAGCAGCTAGCAAATAAACACACAGAAACTTATTGGTAATTGTAAATGCTGGATTATTAGTTCAGACTTGTTACTACCTAACTCTTACATTTAAATTAACCCATTTTCTTATCTATGCTTCCTTATATATGGTTTGGTGCCTCCTCTCAGTATGGCATGCCCATATTGGTCCTCTCTGTGTCTGTTCACTAGACCAGACTTCACTTTCCTCCCCTGCTTAATATTAATTATAAATGCTTGACCAATAGCTCAGACTTTTTACTCTTTAACTTTTACATTACATTTAAATTCAACAATATTTCTTATTTATGCTTTGTCACATGGTTTGGTACCATTACTCAGTATGACATATCCATCTCGTTCCTCTCTGGATCTGCTCGCTACTCTAGACTCTGCCCTACTTCTTTCCAGAATCCTTCTAGTCTGGCTCTCTTACCAATCTCTTCTTACCCAACTATAAGCCAGTCAGTTCTTTATTACCCAGTCAGAGTAATGAATATTTATAGTGTACAGAAGAATGATTTCACAGCAAATATCCTTCAATATAAACCCTGAGTTCTCAGTTTTTAATGGATGTCTCTATCATCTGACATTTTTCTGTCATAGACCATCCTTCTGAACATAACCAAACATTGAGTTTTTAAGTCTTCCTGGTGAAGAATTCCAGCTTGATAGTATTTGAAGATTTTTTTTCTTGGTGACAAAATTTAATTTTACAGCTTAAGGTACCCCTGACAATGTGTGTATGCAACATATACATGAAGAGCATTTTTCTGTTATTCTTAAAATATGTACTCTAAAAAGTACAGTATATAAAAGATTTTTAGTATATCAAATGATGTCAGAAATTAATGTGTGTGTGTGTATATGTAATGTATTTTGATGGTAATGTTTTTTATTTTTATGTTCTTTTATAAATCTTTTTTTAAATTTATTTATTTATTAAAGATCTCCCTCTCTTCCCCACCACACCTCCCATTTTCCTCCCCCTCCCCCAATCAAGTCCCCCTCCCTCCTCAGCCCGAAGAACAATCAGGGTTCCCTGCCCTGTGGGCAGTCCAAGGAACCCCCACTTCCATCCACTTCTAGTAAGGTGAACATCCAAGCTGCCTAGGCTCCCCCAAAGCCATTACGTGCAGTAGAATCAGAGACCCATTGCCATTGTTATTGAGTTCTCAGTAGTCCCCATTGTCTGCTATGTTCAGCAAGTCCGCCCTCATCCCAGGCCTTTTCAGACCCAGGCCAGCTGGCCTTGGCAAGTTCCCAATAGAACGTCCCCATTGTCTCCGTGTGTGGGTGCACACCTTGCGGTCCTGAGTTCCTTGCTCGGGCTCTCTCTCCTTCTGTTCCTGACTTGGACCTTGAGATTTCTGTCCGGTGCTCCAACGTGGGTCTCAGTCTCCTTTCATCGCCTGATGAAGGTCAACATTCAGGAGAATGCCTATATGTTTTTCTTTGGGTTCTCCTTATTTAGCTTCTCTAGGATCACTAGCTATAGGCTCAATGTCTTTTGTTTATAGCTAGAAACCAAACATGAGTGAGTACATCCCATGCTCCTCTTTTTGGGTCTGGCTTACCTCACTCAGGATAGTGTTTTCTATTTCAATCCATTTGCATGCAAAATTCAAAAAGCCCTTATTTTTTACTGCTGAGTAGTACTCTAATATGTATATATTCCATACTTTCTTCATCCATTCTTCCATTGAAGGGCATCTAGGTTGTTTCCAGGTTCTGGCTATTACAAACAATGCTGCTATGAACATAGTAGAGCATACACTTTTGTTGCATGATAAGGCCTCTCTTGTGTATATTCCCAAGAGTGGTATTGCTGGGTCCAGGGGTAAGTTGATCCCGAATTTCCTGAGAAACCGCCACACTGCTTTCCAAAGTGGTTGCACGAGTTTGCATTCCCACCAGCAATGGATGAGTGTACCCCTTTCTCCACAACCTCTCCAGCAAAGGCTATCATTGGTGATTTTAATTTTAGCCATTCTGACAGGAGTAAGATGATATCTTAAAGTTGTCTTGATTTGCATTTCCCTGATCACTAAGGAAGTTGAGCATGACCTTAAGTGTCTTTTGACCATTTGAACTTCTTCTCTTGAGAATTCTCTGTTCAGCTCAGTGCCCCATTTTATAATTGGGTTGATTAGCCTTTTACGGTCTAGTTTCTTGAGATCTTTATATATTTTGGAGATCAGACCTTTGTCAGTTGCGGGGTTAGTGAAGATCTTCTCCCAATCAGTGGGTTGCCTTTGTGTCTTAGCAACAGTGTCCTTTGCTGTACAGAAGCTTCTCAGTCTCAGGAGGTCCCATTTATTCAATGAGGTCCTTAATGTCTGTGCTGCTGGGATTATACGTAGGAAGCTGTTTGCATTACCTGTTTGATCATTCTTTCTTGGTTTCCCAGGGTATTATGTACATATTTACTCATTCCTTCAAACTTTTGGTTATACTTCTCATCCATTTCTATAAGGGCATTTTTCACATGTTGTTTAAGGAACTCTATTGCTTTCATAAAGTCAATTTTTTCCACTTCTTCTGTGTTAGGGTGTTGAAGACCTTTTGTTGTAGGATCATTGGGTTCCAGTGTTTTCATGCTGTTTTGCAGATTATTGGGTGAATTCTTGCCTTGGCGCCTGCCCATCTCCTCCTATCGATGCTATCATTTGGGTCTTTTAAAACTGGTTCAGGTTTCCATGCTGGCCAAGGGCTCCTCTTACAAAATGCCCTCGCTCTGTTTCCTGGTTCCTGCTGGAGGGGCCTAGGTCCCTCTCACCCCTCAGAAGGGTCTTCAGGAATAGGGCCTGGCTCCTCCTTTCCCAGGGACCTCGCCAACCAAAGGCCTACCTCTTTGATTTAATTGTAGTGGGGCGATCTGCTCTCGGTGTTGTAATATTGTAAGGGAGTACTAACCTTTTTTAGTATTTTAAATTTATTTCCTTGGGAAAATAAGAACTTAAATTGGAAAAGGTGGCTAAGGAGCCTTGGCTGATTGAGAAAGGTCCATTGAAAGAAATAGCCTTGTGCTTAATTTTCTACATGAGATAACTGTATGGACAAACAAATGGATAGTTGACAGCAATCCAGCCTGAATAACGTTCTTTTCATGATAAAGAATTTAAGCAGAAGATGTTACAGGTGGTAGCATTGATTGGTGATTTTGCTAAATGAAGAAAGTCTTATCATATAATTGGGTTGATAAAGAATAAAAGGATATAATTAATCACAATCAGAAAAAAGTTTTAAATACAGAAATGGTCAGGATGAAAATGAACCTTTTATTGAAGTTGAAATAGAGATGATAGTGTGAATTAATTTTTTTCAAAGTAAATGTAAATAGAAATATCTATGACTCCATACAGCAAACAACTTCTTGAAAGACAAAGAATGGAGATATGTCACCAGCACTGAGAAAATTTAGTACCCAGTTATTTGTTTCTGTAAGCAGTTCTCTGCTAAGAACGAAGCAGCTCCTGGGAGAGATAGACAGCTCTAGGGTTAAGGCAGTAAGGACCATGTGATCATAGAGCATTGTCTTTTACTATACTAAGTTTGCTCCTAGCATGAGCAGAAGTTGATGCTCCTTGGACCACAGTAGAAGCAGCCCCTGAATGCCTGGCCAGAGGGCACAGTAAGCACATGGAAGTGAATCCAATAATATTTCGATAGAAGGAAAAAAAACAAGCAAATTGGAAAATACTTCTATTATTCAAACAAAACTGATAATTGAGGTCCAATAAGTACCTGCATAAGTGGATTATATTTTATGGAACAAAAGCAGAAATATAGAATACTCTACTAACTGAAACAAACATGAAAGATCTAAAGTGAGATGAAAAGTACTTTAGCCGGGCGATGGTGGCGCCTGCCTTTAATCCCAGCACTTGGGAGGCAGAGACAGGTGGATCTCTGTGAGTTCGAGACCAGCCTGGTCTACAGAGTTAGTTCCAGGACAGGCTCCAAAGCC
>NC_022013.1:35364938-35403046 GCF_000317375.1 Microtus ochrogaster | reverse complement strand
ATAAAAAAATATAACCAAATAATACATAAAAAAAAAAGAAAAAAAGAAAAGTACTGTTTTCCTTTGCAAAGGAGCTGTGTTGGTATTTTTCTATTCTTTGACATTTCATAAGTATATACAAAATGTTTTGAATATATTTGTTATTTATTTTATTCATTTACCCTCCTACCTCAACCTTTTCCTAGTCTCCCAACAATTTAGCGTATACTTTTTATTGAAAGATTTATTTCATCACTATGTGTATTTGCCTGCATATATGTGTGCACACCACAATGCATGCCTGGCAGAAGCCAGATGATGGTATCCAATCAAATAAAACTGGATTTACAGATGGCTCTGAGCTGCCATGTGGGCTGTGTGAGTTGGCATCTAGTCCTTTGCAACAATAGCAAGTAACTTTAAAAGCTGTGCTCTCTCTCTCTCTCCAACTTCCAACATTTCTTTTACTTTGTCCTTTTCTTCCTTCTCCTCTTTATCTTCCTTTTCTCTTCTTAGCCAATTGAGTAGAATTAGAGTGGTTATAGTTGGGCTTTTTGACACACACCTTAATCCGAGCCCTTGGGAGGGAGAGGCAGGCTGATATCTGAGTTTGAAATTTATAGAGCAAGTTTCTGGACAGCCAGCGCCACACAGAGAAATCATGTCTAAGAGAAGCTAAAAATTCAAGACAAACAAACAAACAAACAGAAAATAATGGTAGTACCCTCTATATTTTTTTGGATAGAACCATTCAATGAAGGGTGAGCAACTTATCAGTGGTCACACCCCTGAAGAAAACTGACTCTCCCTATAGCAAAATTCATCATTGTAAATAACTATACATTGAGGGGTGTATGTCTTGTGCTCCTTGCTGAACCATGCTAGAATATTTACTGCTTAATCTTGCTGTGCAGGCTTTGTACAGAAGTTTCAACTGCTGTTAAGTTCGTGAATGCACTGGCTCTGCTATATACAGAGAACACTATTCTGCCACAATATTTCCTAACCTCTTACAAACATTATACTCCATCTTCAAGGATGCTTCCTAAAACTTGGGGAGTAAAGGTTATACAGAAGTCTATTCGATAATAAGTACACTATAGGACTTACTTGCAACACCTGTGATGAAGATGTGAATTGTCTGTATTTTCCACCCTCTCTGATGTAATAAAAAGCTTTTCTGATGAAGGCTGAGAGCTTTGACAATCAGTGGGCATAAAGGAAAGATTATCAGGAAGATCAATGCCGTGTCCATTTAGCAAATAACAGTAGTAGGTTATCTTCTGGTGCGTATGGTGTCCCCAGACATAGCTTGCATTAAAGCTGAGTGCTCCCCCCTATAGAGAGCCTTAAATTCAATCAGAATGCTTTCACTTATCATTTTTATAAGTACCTTTCTGTATTTTATTGATTTGAAAGGGTTTAGAGAAGCAACCTTAAAGTGGGGCAGTCAGTGGCATACCATCCTGGTAAACTGATTTCGTTCACATCGTGCAGGGAAGTCATAAGTCAACAACTGATTAGATGAAGTGAGAAAACAAAAGTATTTCTGATATTCTAGACAAGGGTGCATGGTTTCAGTCTAAACAGAAGGTGGAATTTAGCGCATACAAATAGAATGGAGTAATTTTATTAGCAAATGACCATTGAAATTAAAGACATTTATTTCTTCATTTGGTCAACTACATGAATTTAAAAATTCTCTGTCTCTTTAAAATATATGCATATCTTTTATTTACATTTAAGATTAGTGTCAATATATGTTCACATTAATTTCAATAAATATTATTGAGGCCAAATAAGTCTTTTACCAGCATTTAGACACCAGGGTATTTTTTTGCAAGGACTGCAAGAAACATTACCTTAAAATATAACAAAAAATAGCACCCCATCTATCAGGGTCTACGGTTGCATTGCAGTTTAAAATGGTGGATAGGATAGCAACACATAAACAGAAGACCTTCTAGACAATTTCCCCTTTTCTGTTTTTGGTATCAGCTTCACAATAACAGGTAAAGCCACTCCCTGTCATAATCACATTAGAAGTTCATTTCTTCCTACAGGTAAAGTCAATTAGTAAACACTCACTTGTTACATGAGGTGGAGGCTCTTTGTTTGTCCCTGCTATCCAGCTAGCTTATTCTTGAAATAACCATACAGAAACTGTATTTATTAAAACACTGCTTGGCCATTAGCTCTAACTTCTTATTGGCTAACTCTTACATCTTAATGTAACCGATTTCTATTAATCTGTGTATTGCCACATGATTGTGGCTTACCAGCAAGATTCTAACCAGAATCTGTCTTAGGCAGGAGATCCATAGCATCTCTCACTCTGCCCTTCTTCCTCCCCCATCCAGTTCTGTCTTTTCCACCTACCTAAGTTCTGTCCTATCAGGCCAAGCAGTTTCTCTATTGATTAAGCAATAAAAGCAACACATAATCAGAAGACCTCCTACACAATTTCCCCGTCTCTGTTTTGGGTACCAGATTCAAAAGAAGGTTCCAACTTGGTTAGCTGAAATGGTGCACATTTTTTACAATGTTCTGGCCAGACCTCCACAAGATATTCAGACACTATTTGCAATCTTACCAGACATTAATCTTCAAACTTAACCATCATTTTACTTTCACAGGATCCCATAGAAAGAATGTTGCCCCCATAACAGCTGGAAGTAATTCTCGAGGATGACTTCCTCTCTCCCAGCAAAGTTTTTCCACAGTGTTAAAGACATCATTTAGCGGGCTGATTATAATTGGTATATGGTTGAGGCTTGGGGAAAATTTTAAAAGCTAAGGGATCCTTTTATTAAAAAAGGGGGGGAGTTGGATGGTAGGATAATAGATTGGTCTGTAAGTTATTATTTATAAACAATTATATTGTTATAGATTCTTGTATATTGATACAAAGTTAAGTAATATTGAATATTGTATGCATGCATGCTTATACCTCTGTTTAAAACATTTTTATATACTGATATATATATATATTTACAATATTGCAGTATTTCTAACTCTGATCAAGATACTTATACATGGTTTACATGTGGAGGTCATTGTCCTCATTTATTGCACAGTTGTTTATTGTCTTAGTCTTTAAGTTATATAGGTATTAAGAATTATAGATCAATAGTCATCTATGTTTGTCATACTTATACTCACCTTTGGGCAAGTTCATCAGTCATATCTCTGTGAATTCTTCATGTCCAGTTTATGCATCAGTTCAGGCAAGAGCGGTTTCTTGCCCAAATGGCTAGCAAACTCAATAAGGAGCCTCTTTGATGTCCATCTTTCTCTTGAAATAGCTTGGTGCTGCCAGGAGCAGGCATGCCTCATTATCATGAAAAGTCCTAAGTTATTAAAAACATTTGAAATGCCATATTCTGTAGTCTTTGAAAGATATGAAGAACGCCTATCTGAAATATATCTATGCACATCTAGAAAATCTAACTAACATGACTACAAACTTGACTATTATAGATGATTATTTATTACAAACTATATTTCCTAATTATACATTACCTTTTTAAATGAACTATACAATCACAATACCTTAATCAATCGGAAAAATATACATATAACAAGATTGACCTTAAATTTATATCAATAAAGCAAAATCCATACTAATGCAAATTATTCATATCTATATCATATCCCCCTTTAAATGTAAAAGAACATTTATAAACAATATTTGGAAATATGGACATGGTTATTTCTCTCCACACTGCTTTGTGCTGTATGAGAGCTCTGTTAATCAGGTCTTTCATGGTGTATCCTCTATGCTAGGTTCATCTCAGTCGGCAGTTGAGCAAAGTTTTTTGAGGGTGTTTACAGAAACCTTTCAGGAGGGCATGCTCTATCATAACATATTGTTTTAGAAGCAATCCACAGGGTTTCATCATCTGTGAGAACAAAAGAAGAACCTCTTTTCCAAAGCATCATATCCTTAGACTCAAATTCTGAAGTCATAATACCTTTCTAATATACATACTGGTTTAGCTTAGCCCATAAAATGAAATATGTTTGTACTTAGCTCCTTTAGTCAAAAAATCCAGTGAAAATCCAATAAAATACATTGTTAGACTGCCTGTGAATTTTCCATTTTTATGTGGCTTGTTTTTCTTTATTTTTTAATCTATGACTATCTGTACTCTGTCTCTTTAAAGACTTTACCTCCCCCCCTTTTTTTAAAGCATTAACTTTATTTTGTGACTTTGTACACTCTTTTTTTCTTCTGTCCCAAGCTTATGTACTTTATCTAACACTATGACCCATTTAGAGGTCGCTCATGTCTAAATCGGTCCTATAGTGAATCTGTAATATTTTTTTGCTTTGTGCTTTTAAAATGCTAAGCTCTTAAGAATCTAAGCTGTGACAATCCCAGGTCAAATACAGGTACTGCCTGCTTGCTCTGCCCAGTCCAATATGGCAGAGCTGCTTGTGCCTCTGAGCTGCAGGCACTCACAGCCTTCTTCCAGGCACCCCATAGCACTTTGCTCACAACCCCCATCTGGATGTTCTGTCTCCCACAAGAGACAGAGATTGCACTAGGAGCACAGCCCCAAAAACAGGCTTTTAAAACTGTGCAGCTTTTTTTTCTACTGCACCTAAATCAGGAAATCTCTCTTAAATCAGCTGTGGCAAGCCAGCAACAGCAAGAAGCTGTGTTAAACTGTGTATTTTTTTGAAGCTCTTTCAGATTTTTTTCTCTGAGTCTGTATATATTTTTTATATTTATCTTCTCTAGTGCAGCTGCTGTGAACATGGATTCTTTCCATCTTTCAAAAAGTATTTTAAATGTAATACTCATCTTAAATCAAATATGCATACACAATACAAATCTTAAAGAATATAAATATGCTTATCTTTCTTATGATTAAAACTGAGGTCTTTTCCATCACTAATGCTTTATTGTACGTTACCTGACTTTTAGTACTCGGTTTCGGAAATCACAAATCAATCCCCCGATCATTGAAAACAATTTTAAGCTGATAAATCAGGACTTAAACCTGCAAAAAAAAAAAAAAAGACAAATGTACAAAGATTCATATGTCTAACATTAAGTGCTATAAAAGTTCACACTGGAGCCACAGGTGCATTTGCTAATCAGGTGACCTGGAAATAACTGTTTCCCATTACCCATAAATTGTTATTTTATTACATAACTAAGATTATTGGTTTTGCAATGTATGACTATTCTATATTACATCTTATTGAAAAGGTAATTAAAACAGTATTGTAGTAGTAGAATTTTTGATAGAGATTAGGATTTCTCTGATGAATCTTTGCTCTTTCGGATGTTATGTGAAGTTGGTTCACCACGTTGGAGCACCATTCTACACTTCCCATTCTTGTGGAATGAGTTTTCCCTTATAACAATTAAAATATAATTGTTTATCTTTATGTTGGCCTGGTTATTTGCCAAACTGAGCTAGTTTCTACACCCACTCCTACTACCAAGAAACTTTGGAATAGACCAACTGTTATAAATACTGTCATTGGATCTCTTATCCAAAGACTAGTAACTGGTTGTTGACCAGAATGGATGATAACTTTTTGTTATTGAAAATAATTTTATTCTGTCCATGAAATAAGTTGCCTGGGATACAAATCACATTCTGATTTAACACTTACTTAGTAATCAAATAAAAACTATTTTCTCTCTCACTTACTTTTAAGGAGGTTCCTAAGTTGAGAAGAGATCTGTTTTTTTTAATTAGTTATTGAAAAATTAGTTTTGAAAATTTTGTAAAAGAGTACAAACATTTACACATTTACCACCCCTTTCCCATTACATTGTAGATTTGGCAACTGGGGTTGTTCAACCTATGATCACTTCTCTTTTGCATTTGACCATATTAAAAATAACCTTTTTCTGTGTTTGTGTTTCCTAACTGAGGATTATTTTTTTCTAGTTTTATCCATCTGCCTTGAAATTTCATACTCTCTTTATATTTAACAGCGGAGTAATACTCCAATGTGTAAATTATACTACATTATTTTTAATCCATTCCTTCGTTGAGGGACATACAGGTTGTTTCCAGGTTCTGGCTATAAAAATAAAGCTGCTGTCAATGTAGTTGAGTATGTGTCCTTGAGGTATTATTGAGCATATTTTGGGTACATGCCCAGGAGTGGTATAACTTGGTCTTGCAGTAAGTTGATTCCCAGTTTTCTGAGAAACTGCTAAACTGATTTCCAAAGTGACTGCATAAATTTGTACTCCCAATAGCAATGAAGGAATGTTCCTTTCTTCTACATCCTCTCCAGCATGAGATATAGCTTATGTTCTTGATCTCTCTATTCTGACAGGTGTAAGATGGAATTTCATAGTCATTTTAATTTGCATTCTCTTTAATTATTTCTCAACCACTTTAGATTCTTCCCTTGAGAATTCTCTATTTAGCTCTGTATTCCATTTTTTAATTGGATTATTTGGTTTGTTCGCATCTAATTTTTTGAGTTTTTTTATGTATTTTGAAAATCATAAGGTCAGATAGAAGTCTGGTGCAGGGAAATCTCACAGGAGTCTTCGTGACAGACCCCAAAATATTTCAAGCAATAGTGAATAAGCAGCCTTTACTGGTCTTCTCCTGAGACCATATTGGTGTCTGGCCCAGTTGTCATCAGAGAGATGTCTTCCAGCAACTGATGGAGTCGGATGCAGAAATCCACAGCCAAATATTAGGCAGAGTTGGGAAACCTGCAGAGTAGAATGGGAATGGAGTGGAGGAGCCAGAGTTGTCAAGAACATGACAGGAAGACCCCCAGAATCAACTAACCTGGGCTCATAGAGTCTTTCAGAAACTAAATGGACAGCCAGGTAGCCTTCATGGCACTGACCTAAGCATTCTGCATATATGTTACAGTTTTGTCACTTGGTCCTCTTGGGGGACTCCTAACAGCAGAAATAGGGGATGTCTCTGACTCTTCTACTGACTTTTGATACCCTACTCCTCATCCTAGCTTATCTTGTTCAGCCTTAATATATAGAAAGTGCTTAGGCTTACTGCAACTTTGATATACCATGTTTTGTTGATACTCATGAGAGACCTGGTCCTTTCCTGGATGGAGACAGAAGAATAAAGGATTAGGAGCTTGGGAGGGGAATGGGAGAGTGGACTGGGAAAGGAAAATTGGGAGAGAGACTGCTGTGGAAATGTAAAATAAATAGATGAATAAAAAATTCAAACAACAGAAAAGCAAATCCTTCTTCCAACTATTCCTGTGCCCTCTCAATTCCCTCTCCAATTTATGACTTCTGCCCCCATAACTTTTACACCCCCCCACACACACCCTATTGGGTCCATTTAATGTTATTTGTATATACATGTGTTTATAGGTGACCATTTGAGATTTCCTAACTTATAAGGACATTGCTGCTGGATAAAACTGATTCTCAACTTTTCATCCAGGAGCAGATATTTGTAAACTTTCTTCATCCACTTTAGTGTCCACTGGTGTTGTCTTTATTAGGGACTTGCTTAGGCAAGCAAATTGCTGAGATTTCACAGATGCAGCCTCACTTTCTTGTCTCAGAGATACCATGTAGCAGCATGGTCCTGGCCTCCTGACTCTTATAGTCTTTCTACTTTCTATCCCACAATAGTGTCAGACCCTTATGTGTAGTGGTTGCATTGCAGATGTGAAAACTGGGGCCGAGCATCCCGTTATCACTTCTCTTTTGCATTTTGATGAAAATATAAACAATCCCTACAATAGGTCTGAAACACTCAATAGGTGACATGCTACCAGAGCACTTTGTTAAATTGCTCATCCAGGATCATTAAATATCTCGTATGAAGAAAAGAATATTACACTACAATGAAATGTCAGATTGTGGTTAGTATCTCTCTAAAGGGCAAACATATGAGAAGAGTTTGAAATGATTTGACTCTAAAATGCTCTGAAAGTGTATTCTACAGCTGGCAGTGCAGATACCAGCTTATTAGGGGAGTTTTCAACCTACAGGAGATAAGGGTTGGTGACCAAAGTAGGTCATTAAGACCAAACACTGGAAGGTTTGAGCAGCCCTGTTTTTAGTCTGCCTCTAATTCATGTATGTCATGATTCAAGCATTCTCTCCAATATTTAACCATCTTGTAGTAATAAGAGTGGCGGGGCTGCGTCCCCAGCACCCCACTGCCCACATGCTCATGCCCGAAATAACAACACACAAACTGTATTCATTTAATCACTGCTTGGCCCTTTAGCTCTAGCCCTTACTGGCTAATTCTGATATCCCGATCAACCCATCTCTAATAGTCTGTGAGCATCGGTCTTACCGGGAAGATTCTAGCCTACGTCCATCCTGGGTCGGAGCTTCATCGCATGTGCCTCAGAGAGCAGAGCTATGCCCGCGTCTGCCCAGGAGCCCGGAGCATGGCATCTCTCTGAGGCATCTGCCCCTGAGAGGAGAGCTGTCGAGTCTGAGCTCACTTCCTCTTCCTCCCAGCATTCTGTTCTGTTTACTCCTCCCACCTATGTTTTAACCTATCAGGGCCAAGGCAGTTTCTTTATTTAACCAATGACCTTCCTCCATCACCACCTCTTTTTACAGAGACTTCCATGGTAATTTCCCAACATGATGTACAGAAACTCTATGAAACATTGATCTAAAATGTATGTCCTTCCTGAGGTTATTTTTATGCATTGTGGTCATAGCAGTGAATGTAACTAATCAGTCTCCACTGTAGGCTATGTATCAGAAAACAGTAAGTGTACTGCAACTAGATTCCTAATTTTCTTGATTATGCTGATGAACATATTTGGAGAAATACCCAAACATCTATGTCTTTGTATCATTTTCAAATTTATGTTTAGGAAATTATTTTGATTTATATTTTCCTCTTTTGTTTTGAGACAGACTTTTTCTTTATCTTTGGAGCCTGTAGTAGAACTCACTCTGCAGACCAGGGTGGCCTCAATCTCATAGAAATCCGGCTGCCTCTGCCTCACAAAGGCTGGGATTAAAGGTGTGTGTCACTAGCATCAGGCAAATTATATTTTTCTTTAATCTTGAAATTAACTCAATATTCCATGAAGGGAGGATATACAGAGACAGTAAGTTATCTGTACAGTGGTCAAAGATGAAATTTAGTTTAAATTTTTTGCTATTTTGTGCTTTAAAAATTATAGAAATATTTCAATGCTCCCTCAGTTACTTATCTCTGCTCTGAGGAAATTGTTATTTAAGAGTTCTACACAAACTTATATAATATATATTGTTGTTCTGCATTTTAAACTATGTAAGTGAGATAGTGCATGCATATATTTTTGGATGTTGTTTAGCTAATGTTAGAGATTTTTATACTTTTCTACATCGTGCTAAGTTTTAACAGTGAAGTTGTATAAGACCCAGTTTATTCACTCTGCTTCTAAAGAACAAGTTGTTTTGATTTTGTCCTCCTCCCAAAGCTATTTTAGATGCATTATATGAAATTAAAAATATGCTATTCCAGGGTAAACATTGATTTATTTTTTACCACTTTTGACATTTGACAAAAGTGGATCTTTAATTTTAATAATGATAGATCTATTCTAATCTTAAGATGCATTATTGTTTCATAAAAATAAATGTTTCATTATTATAGACTTTTCTATATGAATTATAGACTTTTTCTATTTGAATCTCAGAAGAAAATATAAGTAGACTTTTCAGCAAAGTTTATCTTGAAAATTTAAGAAAAGTCAATAAGATTGACCCTACAGCTTTATAAATAAATATTAGTCTTCCATATCACTTAAAGAAAAACACATTCTATAGTGTCTACCTTTAGATTTGAGTAAACAAGAGAAAACGACATTTAAGCAAAGTAACTATTACCCATGCTTGTGCGAGCTTTTTTTAATGACACATCTGTCTTTAATCTCCTCCTGTAAGTAAACTCTTATCTGTACTCTCATAAGGAACCTGGTAAATGCACTGCATCACTAAGCCAGACATGGATAGAATTTTTCTTTTCTCTGTTTCAGTGCCCTATCTGGGTTAAACAGACATTGGTTAAAGTGGCTCTAGGAAAAAGGCACATAACACGTGTTTCTGTCAAATATTTTGTCATAGTGATGCAGTGTGTAACTAATAGATGTGCACTTTGGGCTTCAAAACATAGCAAGGTTAGCCATGGAAAACAGATAAAAATGAAGATATTCTTGCCAAAGAAACTGAGTGGTTTGGATTGATAATTGCAATTAATGTTATACACAAAATGAAAGGTAGTTACACTGTTCACCTTCTAGTTCAAATATTTGAGGATTCAAAATGGAGAAATAGTAAAATATGACCTGATATCAAAGCCGGGGCACAGCAACTGAAAAGGAAATACTTTCTTTATTTGTGTGTGACACCGCATATGAAAAATTATGGAAAATTTTACACAAAATTATGGAAGCAATTCTTAAAATATTCCAGTAATTATGATCTAGAAATCTGTTATCATAGGGTGCTTGGGCAATGAATCTTATCTATTATCAATGACAAGAGAACTTTTTAGCAAGATTAAATATATGACTGATAGACTGAGGAACTGAGGTCAAGATTGCTAAATGTTATATGAGAATATGTAGCAAAATGCTTGGCAAAGCCATATGTATATATAAAATTAAATACATAACAAAACACTTTGAATCTGATAGAACTGATAAGCATTATAAAAAGACCAAGAAATATTAAGAGTCTCTATAAACTTTCTATCTTTGCTGAATCAGGCTTGTCTGAGACCTTAGTTGAGATAAGGGTAGTAGACAAAAAGTGAAAATGAAATTGTTTTCCTGTTAATTGTAGGATTTTCCACAAATTATCTAAAAATGGAAATTCAGTTATAAAATGACATACTATAGGATGCTAACTACTTCCAAATCAAGGGACTATTGTATGATAAATGTACTCTGCAACTTGACAGTTTTATAAAGTAATATCAAATAATTATGTTGTATTGTTATTAAAGGTACTCACAATTAATGGACTTATAGAAAGAATTACAGAGTAGAGAGAAGAACATGACCATCACTTTATATGTTAACCACAGCTAGATCTCAATTCTCATAACATCCCAGTTCCATTATGAGAACAAAATAGTAGATTAATTTTAGTAAGAGAAGTCAAAGAATTGTCAAACTATTGCAAGCAAGATTATTTCCCTTCTTTCCTGGACACAGCATTCCATAATGAGAAAAGAATGTGGCTGGAGTCCATGTGAATTAGTCTAACTCTCACACAGAACTTAATGTAACTGAAGCAGAAAATCTAGGTGCTCTTATGAAAGCTGGCCTCAGTCTCCCTTGCCTGAATTTCCTTTGTCTTCAGAAGTAAAGAAGCTAAAGAGGTGGTACCTGATCCTTGTCCCAGTTCATCATCAACTAAAGGCAGAATCCCAGGGTCAATAAATCTCTGTGAGTAAATGAAGATTAGTTAAAAATGATTCAAATTGATTGCCTTGACTTTTAAAATATATGGCTGTGGTAAAATGAACAGAAAATAAGGGTCATATTAAAAATGGAGGTGTAATTATAGAGTAGAGAGCAGTTGGTAATCAAGTGGTTTTTAGTAAAAATTTTAATGATATGAATATTATTGCATATATTATGCTTAACCAGGGCATTCTACCTTTATTTTTCAGAAGAATATTGACTTCATCATACTTTAATTAGCTATGACAAATGGAAACCTTTGAAATATTCCAACTGCCCTGGTGTTAAGAATTAAGCAAAACTAAACTTCAAAATTTAGCAAGAGAATATCACTCCAATTAAGCAAATGCTGGAAGATAAATTTGGAATTCTGATTTTTCCCTCTTCAACAATCTGATTTCTTCATTTTGTTTGTAGAAAAGAGACATTCCTACAGGTTAATTGATTCTAAAACATTGCAACTTCATTATCCTTCCATTTTCTTTTAGTTATATGAACTATATTTATTCATATATGTTGTATTCAATGCTAGATGGATATATTTTCAAGTAATATATAATTCATTAAAATATATCACATCTCAAAATATCATCTATAAATAAATTAGAGTGATAAATAGTTACTTTAAGAATAAGAAAAAAATTAAAGCCATCATCTTATTTTACATATTTCCAACAATCTTTACAGTATAGCTTAAAAACAGCTTTATTGTTAATATTTGATACTGCATTCAGACTATTTGTGGTATTTTCTTTCATTAGAAATAATATAGAACTGTATGTCAAATAGAAATATCATTGTGAAAGGGACAAGGCACAACTTTATATGATGGGAACAGAAGTCATTAAGCCAGCACAGTTATTGTACAAAAATTCAGCAAAGTTGAGTATCATGATGGCCACCTGTGGTTTTCATCTTCACCTGTTGCATACTTGGGGTACTTTTAATATTTGTGCAGTTTGAGGATATTGGAATCATAAAATATTTCCTCTCATACTTTTTGCCTTCTCCCAGGAGTACTGCTTCTAAACCCCACCATGAAGGTCTTGAACATATTACCTCTTCCACTTTTAGGGAGATATCCTTATCTACTTGGAGGTCTTCCTTATGCCTTAGAGCTTGTGACGTACATAAAGAAGCCAGAGGTCTCTTTGTGAGGCTATGAGATATTCTTGAAACAGCTGACCTTGTACTTATTCAGGAACAAGATATTCCAAACACAATAAAAAGGTCAACAAAATTCAGAGAGCTAGAGAAGTTTGCCACAGATCAGATTGCAAGCTTCTTCCCACTCCACACTCAGGCAATTATGTGGTATATACAGCAACAAAGTTAGATTAACTAAAGTTACCTCAGTACCACACAGAGATTTATATTGAATAACAATGCATGGAGTGAATGATGATAAAAGAATGAGATGTAGGACCTCCCTTTCTTAAAAAGTTAGATCATTCAGAATCACTATGGTTTTGTAAGACCAAGGAACAACAGACAGCCAGGATTAGACATATAAACAAATATTACAAATATATAATTATAATATATAAAATTTAAATATTGTATTTTGCCAGAATTTGAGTAACAGCTTCAGCAGCTTTGGCTTGAGAAAATTTCTTGGGCACTCTTCCCATTATTGAGAGTTAATAATACACTGTTTGTGATATGGCAATCTTCCCAGGCTGGCTTGAAGATTTTGTTCTGGTCTAATATCCTTGTAGCCACAAAAGCTACTAGCCTGATAACAGGTTGTCATATGCCTTTACATTCTTAAAAATTGGGTTAGAGTGTTAAATGAGTAAAAATGATAACTCTGTTTATTAATGATGTTAATACTTGAGGAAATTGATTGAAAATGAAAACTCTGTTCTGTCATAGTCTATATTAATGGTGACTTAAAGATGAGCAAGTGGAAGTGAAACACATGTCAAAAAACAAAAATAATATTATCTATGTTTTGGAACAACATGAATGTTTCCCTGATTACTAAGTTCTGTATAAATAAAGACATGCTCTAAGTGCTGGTTAGTTAGCCTGCAAGAGATTCTCCCAACCTTTATGGCTTGGCTCATTTGCCTTTTGGCTTACTCCTAACATCCTCTCTGGACCTGTCAACCATCAGGGCTTGTTCCTGGCAGGGACTACTCTATTAAGTCTGTGTTTATAATTGTGTATATCTTTTATCTAAAACTCATCACAACCAGTAAAGAGTGTCTGTACAACAAGTAGCAATGTGCTATCTAAGAACATGGCTCTGTCTTTTACTTCAAATGTATCTGTTATAATGAATAATGGTTAAGTCAGACACTAGATATTTAGAAAATAGTGACTTGCATAATGAATCAAAATGGAGAGTTGTAGAGTCCAACCAGAATCAATACATTTACAAAAAAGTAAGAACTAAAATAAGGAAGGAAGAAAATAAGGAAGAAAGTTTAATTATAAAGCATAAATGGTACATTGCATAATATACTAAGGTTAAAAGTCCATTTTTGGTGAAGAACAATTCTGTGTTTTGTCAACTATATTTTAAATAAACACTGATCTGTCAGTAGCCAGACAGGAAATATAGGTGGGAAATCAGACAAGAAGTAGAGGTGGGGTAATGAGAACAGGAGAATTCTGGGAAGGAGGAAGCTTTCTACAGTCCTGGCCCATCCACTGAAGAAGTAGGATGTGATCTGTCTTGCTGAAAAAGGTACTGAGCCATGTAGCTAACATAGATAAGAATAATGGGTTAAGATAAGTTATAAGAATTAATAAAAAGCCTGAACTAATGGGCCAATCAGTTTATAAGTTATGGAGACCTCTGTGAGAATTTCTTTGGGGCTTACCAGCTGTAGGAACTGTGCAGGACAGAAAGCCCAACAAGCAGGTCCTCATGTTACACATTCTATTTATAAAAACATCCCTGCTCTTATTTTGGGTTGGTAATTGTGTCTCTTCCACATGGGGAAGGACATTGATTTTATCCTGTCATGTGCATCATTACATGTTCAAAGATTATGATTCTTTCCACCTGAAACACGACATTCTAGAATGCAGATTTAGTTCATAGGAAGGAATATGTTATTCCAGATTGAATAATATTTGCAAGACTTGCTGTACCTATTAAGAATGTCATGGAGCACCCAGTACATTGATTCAAGTCTTTCCCCAAATTTCACATAGTTTTATCAGTACATAGTGATCACAATATAAGTGGTAAGAATGTAAGAGATTAGTTTCAATTTAATAAAAAAAAAACATTGCAAGTGTGCTAGAAGTTTGTGGGCACTGATTCAGGAAAAAACACTCTCACTGCAACTTGTAATGATTGACATACATGTTAACACATTTAGCAACTTAACAGAAGGTATCTCTCAGAAAACAAGCTGCCACCAAAATAATCCTGAAGAAACAAGACGATTAAAATGAATGAAGAACCATGTCCACAATCAATGCACTAGAGGGCTTGTACCTTCCTCCAGAAAGGGTTGCTTTGTATTCAGCAAGAAAAAATACATAGAAAACCAATTAAAATATTTAGAACCAACAGAGTGGGCTGTAACACCAAGGATTATGAGAGTGGAGTCGGGGAAGCAGGAAAGAAGATTTTAACAATGAATTGTCCTTCTGGTAAATCTAGAATTGGACATATAAAAAACAACATAGTGCTATTCTTGGGGCAAAGGTGACAGATGAGTAGTGTTTCATGATGACTGCCAGAAGCTTATGTCTTCAAAATTTTATTCTGTATCATCTAGGACATTATGGAGTCTACATAACAAATGAATCCTAGAATTTACGGAAAAAAAATGTCTGCCCTCATTACAAGCCTTTTATATGTGGATAAGCTCTACTTTTGGGAATGAAGTAACAGGGTTAATTTTAATCAACTTATGTTATATCAATTCTTTCTTTAATTCCTCTGTCATAGCTATATTGCATTAGTGTAAAAATAGATCGTGTAATGTCATTAAATTGAAGGGATGACAGTATTGTACAATAGTGTACTGAGCTTTTCCACTATCAGACAATATTTTGGAAGTCTGAGTTTAAGATCCAGGATGTTGAAACATATTTGGAAACTGGGTCAAAGGGGAGAATATTTAAGGCACTCAGTCCAATGTTTTCAACAACACATATAGGAAAACCCAGATTATTCTAGATCAAGGATATTAGTGAAATTAAACTGATGAACAGTCATTAAACAGTTACTCCCTGCTCATCACTAATTTTTCAGGGTAATGGTAGAGACAAACTAACACAAAGTAAATAGTAATTATTACAAAGTAAATAGTAATCATAAAACCCCTATGAAATATTGAATGTTTTGTCATTAACAAAAGAAAAAGAAAAGAAATGCTCAGAAATATCTAAAGAATAGTTTAATAAACAGAAAATAAAAAATCCATATTTTCATAAAAATCATATGAATGGTTTCCATTTTTATAAAAATCCCTATAAATAAAATTTCCTTATATAATACACATCATTTCAAATACACTTTAAGTGGCAATATTGCATAAGCATACACAAAAACGTTATCAAACCTAGATAGATTTTATAGCTCCCATTCAAATTTTTATCTCATGAACATAACTTTTTAAAATACTCGAGTATTTTTTTATCATGTTCATATTGTTTAGGGCACTATGACATTTTCTGCTCTTTAATGTTAAACATGTTGATGTCAGATGAAAATATTATGTCATGTTAACAAAATCTAGTTCCCTACTGGTTTTAAATCATCAGAAATAACAAAAGAATATTTTATTAAAAGACAATGCAATTAATTAAAATTACAAAGAAAATATACAAGTATAACTCTTCAAATATCTTCTGCATTGGTGAGTGAGCAATTAAAAACTACAAATCTGATTATAGTAATTTAATAATAGAAATAATATTTCCACTTTGAGAACATGAAGATTAATGTTTAAAGTATATCATGAATAATTAGTAATATGTTCTGAGGAAGTTTTGACGCAAAGATAAATAAAACTGTAAGTCAGTTTTCCTAGATAAATATTTGTTTTTCCTACATTCTTCCCCTCCCATAACCCTTCCAGATAACCTCCCTCTCTCTATCTACCCAAGTTTAAACACTTTCAAAAATATACAAGAACCCAATACAAAAGCAAAACCCCTAAAACACCAACCACTCCCCAAAACAACAACAACAACAAAAACAAAAAAAGGTAACCAAATAAAAGCATGCAAACAAAAGAAACAAACAAAATGCTGTGTTGTTCATTACATATTTGTCAGCTATGCCTGAACATAAGACCTGCCCTAGAGACATTGATATTATCAATATAATTCCATTGGTGAAAACTGTATTTTCCCATAGCCAGTATAAATGATAGCTCAGTTATTTACAATTACCTAAGTGGCTAAGTTTTCATTCATCCATTCTTCTTTAAAAATATCAGAAGTTAAAAGACTATGAGATAAAATAAAAACTGTTCCATCACATTTGGATAAGTCAAATGCAAGAAGAAAAAGAACCCAAGAAAAGACATAAGAATCAGAGAGGTCCTCTGATTGACACACTCAAGAAACCCATAAAAATAATAAGCTGGAGCCGGGCGGTGGTGGTACACGCCTTTAATCCCAGCACTTGGGAGGCAGAGGCAGGGGGATCTCTGTGAGTTTGAGACCAGCCTGGTCTACAAGAGCTAGTTCCAGGACAGGTTCCAAAACCACAGAGAAACCCTGTCTCGAAAAAAACAAAATAAATAAATAAATAAATAAATAAAATAATAAACTGGTTGTTTCCAGTTTCTGCCTATGACAATGCTGCTATGAACAGAGTTGACCAAATGTCTTTGTGGCACGATTGAGCATCCTTTGGATATATACCCAAAAATGGTATTACTGGATCTTGAGGAAGGTTGTTTCCTAATTTTCTGAGAAATTGAAACACTGACATCCAAAGGGGCTGTGCCTTTTTGCATTCCCACCAGCAATGCAGGAGGGTTCCCTTTACCCCACAACCTCTTCAGCATAAATTGTCATCAGGGTTTTTTTGATCTTCGCCATTCTTACAGGTGTAAAATGGAATCTCAAATGGTACATTTACACAATGGAGTAGTACACAGCAGAAAAAAATGACATCTTTAATTTTGCAGGAAAATGGGTGGAGCTAGAAAACATTATTTTGAGTGAGGTAACCCAGACATAGAAAAACAATTATCACATGTACTCACTCACAAGTGATTTTTAAACATAAAGCAAAGAAAAGCAGCCCACAAATTACAATCCCAGAGAACCTAGACAACAATGAGAACCCTAAGAGAGACTTACATAGATCTAATCTACATGGGAAGTAGAAAAAGACAAGATATCCTGAATAAATTGGGAGCATGGGGACCATGAGAGAGGGTTGAAGGGGAGGGGAGAGCAAGGAAAGGGAGCAGAGAAAAATGTAGAGCTCAATAAAAATAATAATAAATAAAAAATACTAAACTGGAAGACATAATATACATACAGAGAACCTGGTATAGATGCATGTAGGTCCTGTACTTGCTGCTTCAGTTTCTGTGAGTTCACATGAGTTTTTATCATGCAGGCTTAGGAAGACTTGCTTTCTTGATGTCCTCTCTTGCCTCAGGTTCTTATACTCTTTTTGCGTCCTGTTCCACATGATTCCCTGAACTGTGAGGGGAGTGTTTGATGGAGATGTTAAATTTATGGTTGAGTCTTCCATGGTCACTCACTCTCTACACATTGTGTACTGCAGGAGGAAGCATCTCTTATGACAGCTGATCCAGGCAACAATCTATGAGTATATCAGAATATTATTAGGAGTAAATTTTCTTTTCTTTTTCTTTTCTTAGGACAGTATTATTTGATTCTACCCTAGGTTCCTGGGTTATCTACTCTCAGATTCTTGGTCACCAAAGCAGATTCAGGTAATGGCTCCATCCAATGAAGCAGGGCTCCTGTCAAACCAGTTAAGACAAATGCCACAAACTTTGGGCCAGCACTGCCCTAGCATATTTATACAGATGGTACAGGTCTTGTGGCTGGTTTGTGTTTATGCTTCTCTTTTGGTGGCATGTACCTTCCAGTACCAAAGACTATAACATTGGGATGAAGAATCTATATAGGAAATGGCTCAATAACTCCATGTTTAATGTCTTTTGTAAGTGTTCTCTTCAGCAACAGGAACTTGCTGTCAATTTGTGGAGAGAAACCTACAGTTTTTGCAACAGCCTGGGTTGTTTTAGAATCCCCTCAGCCCCTTTGGCCAACAGCTCAATTAGATGTAACACAAATCCAATACTGGAAGCTTCATTTGGTGACAAGTGATGTCCAGTTGCACTACTGTCTTCTCTATTATTTGGTGATTTCATTTGCATAACCTTCATATACATTTATATTTTAGGAAGTTTCTAGTGTATTCAGTTTCCATGTTACCTGCAAATGATCCTTATTTTTAGCTGTTTCTCCCTGTGTTCTTTCCTGCAACTTGCTTTCTCCCCTCTTCCCCTACGTGATCTTTCTATATGTTCTCTTACAGAATGGTCTTTCATGTAGAAAGAATGAAACAAAGCACAAAAATTAACCAAAGGATTTCTGAAAGATTGCTACATTATCATGCATTTAAAAGTTGAAATGTACTGATATTTTAGTATAAATTGACTTGATAATTAGATAAGTATCATAAATGTTGCTCTTTTTCTTTTGTTCATGTTTATACACAATGTGAAATATATAAAGCAAAAGCTTTATATTTTTGTCTATTTGCTTTACATTTAAAATGCTTCATAAAATATTGAAATAAAATTTGTAAAATAAGTTAAGGTTTATGAATAAATTTGTGAGTTTATCCATCATAAAAATACTTTATTTAAAATTTATATTTAGAAATATAAAAATATCACCATCTTTTCATTTTTAAATGTAGAATATTCACAATTTGACAGTTATTCAAATACAGTGTATAGTTACCATTTCCTTCCCAACCCATCTGCTGTCTCATTTATCCCTGTCATTCCAGTTGCCCCCCAACTTCTTCCTGATTAGTCCCCTTCTACTTTCATTCCTTTTCATATCTATGCATATCTTCTACTATTTGACACACCTATTATGTGCTCATTATCATCCATGTCACATTCAAATGATAAATTTTACAGGCTTCCTCCCATCTTATGATTTCACAGTTCTGCCACCCCTGTTCCTCTATGAACACTGGGCCTTAAGGTAAGTGTTATAGGTGTCCCCTATGGATAAACAGTTGGCAGTCTTTTATTATCAGCAATTTGGCCAAACAATTGTAGGTAACTCCTGTCATTGCTGTCTACTACCAAAAAAATTTTCTCTAAGACTTAGACATGCACTAATCTATACATATAAACATAAGTGCTTAGAGCACAGTTTAATTACATATCTGATCAATAAAATATCAGGAACTGGGTTATAGCTTCAAGACTCTTCTCTCCCTACAATGTACACAGTACTTGCTGGTGCTCAAAAGGGCAGTCTGCAGGGAGAGGGTCCAGCTTAAGTTCAGCTGTACCTTTTTGTGCTCTATATGCAAAAAGTGTCATAATCTAGTTCTGGTGGGCAACAAAGAACAAGAAATGATTTGTACGTTTTTAAAATTATACCTAGAGAACATAAATTCCAAGCCGGGTGGTGGTGGCACACGCCTTTAATCCCAGCACTTGGGAGGCAGAGGCAGGCGGATCTCTGTGAGTTCGAGACCAGCCTGGTCTACAAGAGCTAGTTCCAGGACAGGCTCCAAAACCACAGAGAAACCCTGTCTCAAAAAAAAAAATGTAAAAAAAAGAGAACATAAATTCCCAAATTACATGTGGGATTAAAATGACTCAAAGAAAATGAGTTAAAATTTTGAAAGAACTAAATGTATCTTGTATAGGTCACAAGTTTAAGATACATTTATCTCTTAGATATTTCAACATAATTATCTTTATTTTTCATGATCAATTTTTGTGAATAGGTTGTCTGTGGACATTGTTGATGAAGTAAATAAAACCATTGTGCCAGATCTTTAACTGAGTCAAAGAGTTTAATGTTCTCCTAAGACAATGGAAGTTCATATCTACTTTATAAGAACAATGATGATATGTTGATCAGTGGTCCAGTTTCATTGGATAGTATGTGCAGAATATAAACTCTCCCATCACACTGTTCACTTAATTTAGTCATAATAACTATTAGCTATAAAAAGATGAAGTGAAAGTCTGGATTGCAGGATACAATAAAAATTAAAAAAATACACCTTACAAAATACCAGCCAAATGGAACGAAACGCATGACTGATGATGTGAGTGATATGAACTAGAAGAGATGACCTCAGATTTAATAAGAGGATGCGGTGAAGAAGGAGAATTGGAGAGAAGTTCTAGGATTTAAATGTAAAATAACTAAAGTTAAAAACAAAATCTAAATATGTGGAATTAAAAACAGGTTGAAGATAGCAAAACAAAGTTTGTGAGCTGGAAGTTGAAATGAGTTAGTCTAACAAAGAAGAAATACTGAAGGAATTGAAAGCAGTTTTGTCACTGTATGTTTTAAAAGGAAAGAAAAAAATCATCGGAAAACTAAAAAACAACCCATATAAAATGAAACAGCTAAAATAATGATATCTGAAGAATTGGATACTCTACTATATTAAAGTGACAAGGGAGGTCCTACCCCCTTTGAGAAGTGGATGGGTGGTGGTATGTGGGGGAGGTGGGGATGGTAAGAAAAGGAAAGGGAGGGGTATAATAAGGAGGCCGCTTGTTTGGTTCATGGCTGCCCTGCAAGCTTAAACCCAAAATAATCATACAGAAACCATATTATTTAAACCACTGCTTGACCCATTAGCTCTACCTTCTTATTGGATAACTATTACATATTAATTTAATCTCCATTAATCTGTATATCACCACAAAGTTGTAGCCTACCAGCAAAGTTCCAGCACATCTATCTCCGGTGGCTCCATGGCTTCTCCTAACTCTGCCTTCCTCCTCCCATGCTATAAGCCAAGTCATCCTCCTCCCATGCTATAAGCCCAGTCAGTTTTCTTTATTCATTAACCAATAAAGTCAACACATAGACAGAGGGACCTCCCGCACCAGAGGGGAACCTGGAGTTGGACTGTAATTGTATAAAAAAGTAAATAACAAAGATGAAACAACAGGGCTGGAGTTTCAAGTATTAAATGGTTCGAGTAACTGAGGTAGGATGAAAGTGGTAATTATATGCTTTCAAAATGAATGCTTTATTGCTCACTAAGTAAAATTTCATGTAAATTTTCCACAAAATATTTTAATGTATTAGGATCTCCTAATACTACCTACTAGTTCATCTTCACAGCAGTGTCATGGGAGCATTTGAGTAGATGTTTTCAGCATGTATGACGGTTACTTCAAATATCTTGGAATGGAATTACAATAAAATGAATGTTTTCTTTACTCATCAAAGACAGCTCTGAAGAAATAATTTCAGAAAAAGAAAATGTCCCCAAAGATGTCAGGATGAGAAAATGCAATGCCGGGAAATAAATGGCATGAGCCAGGCCTGGTGTCAGAGTTATAAAATCCAAGCAGTTTGGAAAGACAGGGCAGGCAATTTTAAATATAAGACTTGCTTGGTTTGTAGCATGAGTTAAAGTTCACTCTGACACAAACAAAACAAGTATCTATTATAAAAATTTAATGAAATAATATAAAGTATGAGAATATAAATGAAGTATATTAACAGTGTTAAAGGAATATAATTTATTTTTACATTTATTTATTTGATTTTGAGATGTTGAGATAGCATCTATGATTTTATGTGTACTTGGAAGGATCATAATTTATTGCATTGTTCAGTAAGAAGCTAAGGATGTAATTAAATAGAAAAGTTGAAACATTGCCTGGAATACTCTCTCTCTCTCTCTCTCTCTCTCTATATATATATATATATATAATTATATATTATATAATAATATATATATAATACAATTATATTATTATATAATAATATATTATATATAATTAAATATACAAAATTAAGATGTACAAAATTGAAAATATAAAATTAAGAATAACATATTTACTACAACAATAATGCTACAAATAAATGAATGGATTTTAAAGGATACATTAAATATTATGACTTATCTAAATGTTTATAAAATACTAATCACAACCCATGCAAATATATGAAACATTCCTGTTCAAAAAGAAGAGAAAGATGAGGAGAGCTCAGCTGGAAAAACATTGCTCCACAATGTGAGGACCTGAGCTTCAACCCCTAGAACAAATATCAAGCCAGGCATAGTAGCATGAGCGTCTCTAATTCCAAAGATCATATAGAGAAAAAGAAAGCAAAGACACAGATTACCATGAAGCCCATAAATGAGATATCCTGGCCTGTGCAGATAAATGAAGACCAAGTCTCATCAAAGGTGAAAGGAAAGAGCTATCATTGTGGGTTGTCTTATGGCCTCCAAAGCCTGTGCTGGGCACATGCACAGACAGGCAACCTCTGTTCATGTATATAAAGTAAAATATATTAAGGAAAAATATAAACCAATAAACAATAAACAAAAGATTATTTGGCTAGAATGGAAATAAGCAAATGCTGAATACAATACAAATTCAGGTTCCTAAAGTGAAAATGAAAACTCAAACATAATCAATGCACTAGACATTTCAGTCTGAATATTAAGAAAAGTTTACTACAAAGGAAAGGAGTAACTATCCATTGAAATGATAATTTGCTAAGTAAATATAGGGATTTTAAATAGGCACTCTCCTTATAATATACTGCATATTTTAATTATATATAAATGAAAATACAGAGAACTACAAAGGTAAATAAAGTAATGGTGCCCAGATGTGGATAACTGAATCTACAGAAAGCCTGAGAAAGCTTGGGAAAGAATAGAGTAAAGCATGTTTTCTTGGTAGCAGCAATTTCTCGGGTCTGCTCTCCTTGCTAGAGGCAAGCAAGTGCTCTCATCTAAGAGAGGCATCCTGACTCAGCTTTACCTGCAAAACCTTGCAGCTCTTTTAAGAGGTCCTGCCACGAAAAACTAAACGGTGTTGACAAAAAGCTGAATGCATGCTTTTTGGTTTTCAGCAGTAGCAAGAAAAAAGCTGTGCTGTTTTTAAAATGCCTGCTTTCTGGGCCGTCCTGCCAGGGCAAACTCTGACTCTTTCAGGCAGGCAGTCCGACTGAGTGAGGTCTGTGAGCAGAATGCTACAGCTTACTTGCTGGCAAGGACCTTGAAATGCCATAGAGTGTTGGCAATAAAAATGGCTAGAGCCATATACCTCCACCACGAGGCTGGAAAGCTAAGGAATGGGCTGGATACAGCTGCCAAAGTCACAGCTTCAGTGGTCACAAAAACAGAGAGATATACAGTAAAGAGAGATTCAAAGTCGAAGAAAACCTCTAAATGGTTTACAGTGTGTTAAAAATATATGCTAGCTAAAAGTTAAAGTCATTAAAAATAAAAAAGAAAGAAAGAGAGTAGTGGGGTGTGGTGGTACACACCTTTAATCCCAATGCCTGGGAGGCAGAGACAACAAATCTCTGTGATTTCAAGGTGTGGTAGCACACACCTTTAATCCCAGCACTGGGGAGGCAGAGGCTGGTAGGTCTCTGTGAGTTCAAGGACAGCCTGGTCTACAGAGTTATTCCAGGACAAAGATATACAGAGAACCTGTCTCAAAAAGCCAAAAGTAGCAAAAAGAATCTTGTCTCAAAAAAGAATCTTGATGCCACATGGGAGAGAATATGTTTTTGTTTCTTTGTTTGTTTCTTCCTTCCTCCCTCCCATCCTTTCTTTCTTCATTGTTTCCTTCTTACTTTTCATTTTTAAGAATGTCCCATGTAACATTCATGGTTTTGAAGGATGAAGGAGAGAATGTATGATTTAAGCTTCTATTAATAAACCCAGAACATTACAGATACAGTATTTTAAAAAGAAAAAATATGATGTAACAAAATACAGACAAAAACAGATTTTATAATGGAAGTATGGAATTAGATACCTTCTGAAGTCTTGAATTATACACTGTGATTAATGTCCTACATTACCCATATAATTTGATAAAATGATTTCTGTCTAATAAATGAAAAAATATATTTAAGGAACTTTATAAATTCCATATAAAACATTTGTTTTTTAATCATTTTCTAAGTAGTATATATATATATATAATTACATCTATATAAAGAGTATATGAGGGAATAAAGGGGTACAAGAGAGGTGTTGTATACAGAACCTAGAGCCTGTGGTGTTCTGTGAGGAGAGGACACTGAGCTCACTTAGATGAAAGGGATGATTAGGGATGAAGTCATCAAGACCCAAACCTTTAGTTAAACAACATAAAAAGCTAGAATCAAAATTCAAACAGAAAAGGAATGAAAAGACTGATGGTGTTTTCACTTTGTAGTCAGGAAGTAGGGCTGCAAAGTTCATCCTCCGGGGACATCCATGTCAGATCCATAGATGTTAAAGGTTCCAGTAAGCAACTTCAAAGAAGCCACAGGATTCATCTATCTGTAGTAGAGAGGAAATTTGAGGCAGTGGGCTGGATTAGAAATGGAACTCGAGGCTGTGGGAATTGTTCCTGGTGTGCCTCAGGATTCAGCTATCTGGATTAGGGATGGAACTGGAGGCTGTGGGAATTGTCACTTGTGTTTAACCACCATTTGTAAATATTTTGGGCCTCTTTCTGGAATATGATATTATTAGTACCATGTTTGTGGGTATTCTTTGTTCCTAAATATTTTAGGAGAAAAAAATTTTTTTAACATTTCTTTTTGTACTTGGAATGAAGGGTCTTAGAAGCATTTCTTTCTCAAAAAAAGTTAGCATGGGTATGTAAGAGTGAAAATGTTAGAAACAAACAGTCGGGATTTTATAACAATAAAAAAGAGAAGAAATACTTTGCAATTTTTTGTCAGCTCAGCTACTTTGAATGTATAATTGAAAACTACTCTGGCTACACATGGTGTCTTTTAAGGAGTAATTTTGGGAGATGGATGAGCAAACCCATTTATCCATTTATATTGCTAGTTACATAGAAATATTTATAAATTATTGTACAATAAACAGTAATGAGCCTTTGAATTTCCTCTGCAGAAAGAATCTTCTGAAACCAGACTTGAGGGAAACTCTAATTTTTTTATTAACATAGTAATATAGATAAACTTCCTGTTTTAAAACTTCCACATTCCCACAAGTATTAAGAATTATCTCTAGAGGAAAGCTAAAGAACACAAGAGATGGAGATTTAGGAGTCATGGCCTGGTTTGAGAAAGTCTCACCGGTAGTGGACTTGTAAGTTTCAGCAGACTTCTGTTATTCCCAGTGTTTTTCTATATGTGTACTGAAAAGTGAGCAATACTGAACCCCTCAGGGCAAACTCCGATTTATAGCTCCATGTATTCCCTTCCAGTTTTGCTTCTTGAAACACATTTCTCTCTCAGACTGGTTCTCTCTTTGTCTGTAACCTTTCTTATGTGTCGATGTCTTATGCCCTGAGATCTCCCAAACCATGGGGTTTCCTGGCCATTGCATTCCAGGTTTCATTTTAACAACTTCATGCAATGGCTTCTCAGGGACTACTTGCCACATGCCTGGTTTCAACAGCTCCCATTAACCATGGAAGAAGATTCCCAAACTGGTTTTTATCCATGTACCCTTCAAAACTCGAAAGCAAGTACAACATGGACTACAGTGACAAATTTGACTTGAGCTTTGAACTTTGGAGTCTGCCCCTGATGAATCATGTCTTTAAAGACTTTTCTTTATTGTTGCTTTTTTAAAGCAGAAAATTCATCAGACCTTGTCATTTTGCAAGTTGGAAGCTTAGCTGGTTCAGGTCTTCCCGTTGGAGCATGCTTCCCTTATTGCTTGTGATATTAGACCTCTCTTTACACTTCTCAACATTTTCAGCACAAATTTTAACTTTAACATTAAATTTCCAGGTGCTCTTTTTCTCTATACACTCTAATTTTTGTATTTCTTTTTACTCAAAATTTAGTTTTCCATTGTAAAAATGCATAAGAGCGATTACTAACAACCATGCCACAGAGTTAATAATACGTTGTCTTGAAATCTTCTCTACCAAAGAAATTAGTCCAATAGTTTCCAATATAGCCTCATGGAAATGTTTAAGACAAGGGTGGAAATAAACCATATTTTTTGTCAAAATATAACCAGAATTGTTCTTAGTTTAGTAGCTTATTGTGTTTCTCTCTGCATCCAAATGAGATTAACCTCTACAACTAACATTGCTCTCAGTACTGCTGTCTTCCAAGATATAGTGGCCCATTAGTCCCTGCTTACTGTGTTCAATGGTTTTACTAGTCCAATGTTCCAAAGGATTTTTCATTAAAAATTATCAACAAAACAACAAAACTTGGTCATATCTCTTATAGCAATAGAAAGATAGAGACTAAGAAGGCTGTGAGTCTTTTGAAACATCAAAGCCCACCCCTACAGACATACCTCCTCCATTAAGAATACACATTCTAACCCTTCCTAAAAGTTTCAACAATTAAGGGCAGACTATTCAAATATATATGCCATTGGTGGGCATTTTCTTTAAAAAAGAATTACAGTTACTTATAGAGATAACACTTGTCAGTTTATTAAAAATAAATAGAGTACATTTCTTTTGAAAGTGAATTGTTAAAGACTTACTTACAACAAAATAGAGATGTTGTTCATGGTAAACTAACAGAGTAGTTCCCAGGAAAAACAAGAATAACTGCTAACTTCAAGTTACATAATTTTGCCTAAGTTTATAATGTTTCATGAGCCAAATATTAATCAGCTTGGCAAATGCTTAAAACTTGCACTTTAGAAAAACCTGAACTTGGATTTATCCTGATTTCCAATTTCCATGGTGTAAAGATTAATTTTCTAGTCAGTGTTATCTACCAATGCATAATCAGCTCTTTCCAATATTTCCCTTCAAAGTTTAAATTGGTTCTCCAGAGTCTCTGAATCTGTGACTCCTGCACATAATTACAAGGCCCAGGTGTCATTTCTCCATCCACTGTTTTTCACCATGTATCCACCAATAATTCCTGATAGTTTTCTGTCACCATCCTCAACATAGTATTATGTTAATTAATTTATTTAGTCAATAATCATTGAACATGTGTTGGCTCCTAGGAATACAGAAGCAAATTTCTATACCCACAGTGACCCTATACCTGAAAAAATTGGGTTCTTTATTTACTCATCTAAGGATTAATACATTCACTGATGGAGATGGTGTAATTATTACAAAGGATTTACTGCATTGAAAGTAGTAACTGAACCTAAGCCACATTTTGCATATAAATCAAAAAATAAAAGCCTAGTCTAGTTGTGAATACTTGTAATCCCAGAACTGGGAAACTGAAAAAAGAAGTTTGCCTACTAAAGGCTATCTGAACTATCTAGTAAGACTTTTTTATTATTTTATTTTATTATTTTTATTATTTTATTTTTTAAATTACTTTAAGAAATACCTACTGCTACCCCCTCCCCTCCCACTCCTTCCATACACCCTCCCATCCCATCCCTCCAATCCTAAAAGAGGACAAGGCACCCTGCCCTGTGGAAAGTACAAGGCCCCCCCTACTACATCTAGGTTGAGCAAGGTATACATCCAAAGAGAATAGGATCCCAAAAATCCAGTACATGCAGTAGAAACAAATCCCAGTGCCCCTGTCAGTGGCCCCTCTGTCTGCCCCAATGGTCAACCACATTCCAAGGGACTAGTTTGATCCCATGTTCATTCACTCCCAGTCCAGTTGGACTTGGTGAGCTCCCATTAGCTCAGGCAAACTGTCTCAGTGGGTGAACCCCTCATAGTCTTGACTTTTTTGCTCATACTCTCACTCCTTCCACTCTTTAGCTGGAACATGGGAGCTCATTCCAGGGCTCTGATGTGTGTCTCTGCCTTTGTTTCCGTCTGTTGTTGGACAAAAGTTCTATGCTGATATTTATTATAATCATTAGTCTGACTACAGGGCAAGGCCAGTTCAGGCACCCCCTCCTCTATTGCTTAGAGTCTTAGCTGGGGTCATCCTTGTGGATTACTGGGAATTTTTCTAGAGCCAGTTTTCTTGCTATAAAAAAAAAAAGACATACTCTTAAAGTCTGATAGAACTGAAATTTTTTTAAAAATAGAAAATATATATTCATTTAAGCAGCACACCTTTAAAATGCAACATTTGAGATTTCTTTTTCAAATCTGTGTTGGGTGAGTATGAATAAATTTAGTTATGGAGACAGAATACACAACCATGTATCAGTCTATCTATCCTTCAGGTCTTTGTATGCAATGTAATTCCCTCAGCTGAATCCTTCCTTAGTCATTTGTATAAGTAAAGATTTAAACCAACATAGTTATTCCATTCAGTAACATATCACAAACAGTGTTCTTTCTACACAACAATGGTTCAAAAGTCAAATGTAATAATAATAAAAAGTGTGGCTTACTAAGCAAAGAATGTTTTATTATATCCCAGAACAAGTTTTCAATATTTGATTAAGTTGTAACCATAATTTTCAACTTTTAAGTCAATCACATGATACTCATATGAAATATAACAAATATTTGCATGAATAACCTAAATCTCTATTCAAGGGACCACCCAGAAGCTAAAACTCTCCAAAGCTATCTAAAGATAGAAATGAAGCTGGGCAGTAGTGGCACACACCTTTAATCCCACCCAGCCTTTAGGATGCAGAAGCGGTCGATCTCTGAGTTGAAAACCAGCATTGTCTATAAGAGCTAGTTCTAGGACAAGCTTGAAAGCTACAGAGAAACCCTGTCTTGAAACCAAAAAAAAAAAAAAGGTAGAAATTAATAGAAGATAAAGTAAACAAAATTTAAAATCGATGAGACTGAAAGATGGTCCATTAAATAAATGATCACAATTTAAAACTTTAGCAAGGTAAAATACAAAATTAAAAAACAGAAAACATGATCAATGATATGAGCTGAATACGTAAAATTTGCATTGATATTGTAGTCACTGAAATATTTTAAAAAGAAATATAAAATAATTTTATGTTCATAACTTTAACAACTTAGAGGAAATTAAACAAGCTTTCAAATTCTAACAAGAGTCATCAATCAAGGAAGTAAAATAATCCGAATAACCCTGAAAAGTTAGTGAAATTAAGGTCATAATTTAAAAATAATCAAAAAGAATTTTCCTTGCAAAAAAATTTCATTGAAGAATTTCATTTTGCACTTTAAAGATTATCATCAAATTTAACACTTATTAAAAAAATAAAATATAGAATTTTCTAGGAATTCATTACATGAAGCCAAAATTACTTTGAGACTAACACCAAACAACATTACCAAGTAAAAAAAGAGCTAAACACTACAAAACAAAGACACTCTTTCATTCAGAAACCACAGTTTTCTGTACAGGAATTAACCTACTGAGCTGACAAGGTATAAAGCAGATCTTTGTTTCTAAGGGGACTTATTGCACTGCTGATATAAGTTTGCTTTAATGCACTTCAAAAACAAAGCCATCTACAATAACCATAAACACCTAATATACTGAAGAAGAAATGCATCTGGCAAAACCTGATATTCACTAAGGATAAAAGCAAACAGACAGACATTAAAGAACTCTCCAAATGTGATAAATACAGATTGAGAATTACAAAATTTGGTAATGATCTTTCACAAAACTGAATATGGTGTGAATGTCTGTTATGCTACACGGGGGTAGGCCTGTATAACAGAAGTAGAAAGAAGAGATACAGTATGAGACTAGTACATGAACAAAAACACAGAATGGGCATGTGTATGAGCACACATAGAAACACACACACTCACACACACAGCCAACTATAGCATAAAAATTCAATAGTGAAAGACCAAACACTACCAACTGAACTTGGAGACTAGAAAAACTTTCGTTAGCCCTATTCTCTGTTAGATTGGATGTTTGTGCAGTAATAGGAGAAAAATTAAAATCAAAATCGACATAGATTACACAGAAATCTTTCATACACACTCCTCCTTGCAGATATCCATTACTTTTTGTAGAAAATACAAAAGGATAAACTATCAAACAAACAAACCAGCACATGAACACAACAAAGTTTCAGGACGGTGCCACTGAACACACATAGGTCAGCCTGATTCACATTTCTGCATACCAACCACAAGTAGAGAAAGAGTCCTGGCATCATAGGGACAGACAAAAATATACTTCCAAAAATAGAATTTTATCTGTAATAGGCTTCACACTAATTTGAGTAAGAGGATTGGTAGCAATATCTATAAAGCAAGGCTTGGGTCCATACTGCATGAAGCTGGGTGAACAATTATTTATGCTAACCTTTGAAGTGAGGTGGTTTACATACTCATGTACAGCTGAAATGCAACTTGCAGTTCAAGCAAGTTGGAAAAATCCAACTGTCAACCTCTACCCACATGTTTTGATTACAACACTGCATGTAGACTCCCTCAGTTTGTGATTTAAACAAGCTCATCAGGTTATTTTCATCCATACCTGTTTTTGAAGCTGTGGTCTAGTACACCTAGCCTGACAGTTAACTGTGTTTGCATATGTGAGGCAATAATGTATATTTCAAATTGTCATAAAACAATAGAGAAAGCCGGGCGATGGTGGCGCACGCCTTTAATCCCAGCACTCGGAAGGCAAAGGCAGGTGGATCTCTGTGAGTTCGAGACCAGCCTGGTCTACAGAGCTAGTTCCAGGACAGGCTCCAAAGCCACTGAGAAACCCTGTCTCGAAAAAACCAAAAAAAAAAAAAAATAGAGAAAATAGGAAGTCACCACCTAGAACAGATGTTGCACTGGCAATTACAAAAAAAGCATGGAGATAAATAAGACTCATCTTACTTAAGCACATTCAGAGAATCTCTTTCACAGTTCTAGCTGTGAATTTTACTGAATTCCCGCAAATACAAAAGGGAGAAAAGGGGTTATTAAAAACGATCTTACTTATGAATGCAAGATACAATACCCTTAAGTACAAGGTAAATAAACTGAACCAAATAGCATATGCAAATAACAGAGCTTTCTAACCAAATTACATGTATCTAGGACACAAAAATTAACAATAAGGAAGGAAAGAAAGAAGAAAGGAAGGAAGGAGAAAAGGAGGGAAGGAAAGGAGAAAGGAAGGAAAGAAAGCTAAAAGTTGTACATAGACTGGGGTGCTTTGCTTCCTGCTAATGTTTTGTTTTCTCTAGATGTCATTTATATAATTAAGATTTGGAAGTATAAATATTTAATGATAATAAACAATAATCATTCTTAAAAACATGTATAGAATATTTATTTTAGAATTTAACAATGAAATACATTCTATGAAAAAAATGCTAAAATCATATTTATTTTTAAAATTTTGGTAGTTATTATAATTGAGAATGGACTAATATTGAGAAACATCAAAACTTTTTGTTAAAATAATGAGGAACGCTGAGCAGTGGTGGATCATGTCTTTAATCCCAGCACTTGAGAAGTAGAGACAAGTGGATCTCTGTGATTTCAAGGTTAGTCTGATTGATAAAGTAAGTTCCAGAACAGACTCCAAAGCCACAGAGAAGCCCTGTCTCAAAAAAAATCAAAAATAAAATAATGAGGAAAATGCAGTTTTAAAACTTCTGATGTTGTTTCTCTAGGCAATTTTGAGATGTTACTCAGTGATTAACTGAATCAAAATATACTTTAAAATCTAGTTTTCTTATATTGAAATTTAAAATAAATATTTAATTAGTAATTAGTGATGATTAAAGTCAATATTGCATTTTAAATGCATTTCAGATGCTCATTCTTATTAAATATATAATTCATATTTTTATTTTTTTTATTTCATAGGAGGATATCAAACATTCTGATCACACTCAACTTTCTCCTATCAATTATCTTCCTCTCATACCCATAAACCTCCTCCCTACTTCTACTAATATCTTACGCCACTCTCGTGTTTTCCTGTTTTGGTTTTGGTTTTCTTTTTATTTTTTATTTTTTTTTTAGTTGTTGCAAAAAAAAAATTCCCATTTTCCTCCCTCTCCTCGCACACATCGCCCCCTCCCTCCATTCCCCTCCCCCTCCCCCCCACTCCATTCCTCCTCCCTCTTGAGAATGAAGAGCAGTCCAGATTCCCTGCCCTGTGGGAAGTTCACGGTCCTCCCACTTCTATCCAGGACCAGGAAGGTGAGCATCCAAACAGGCTAGGCTCACACAAAGCCAGTTCATGTATTAGGATCGAAACCTAGTGCCATTGTCCTTGGCTTCTCATCAGCGTTTATTGTCTGCCATGTTCAGAAAGTTTGGTTTCATCCCAGGCTTATTCAGTCCCAGTCCTGCTGGCCTTGGAGCTCCCAATAGATCAGTTCCACTGTCACAGTGGTGGGTGCACCCCTCGTGGTCCTGACTTCCTTGCTCATGTTCTCCCTCCTTCTGCTCCTCATTTGGATCTTAAGAGCTCAGTCCAGTGCTCCAATTTGGGTCTCTGTCTCTATCTCGATCCATCGCCAGATGAGGGTTCTAAGGTGATATGCAAGATATTCATCAGTATGGCTATAGGATAGGGTCATTTCAGGTTCCCTCTTCTCAGTTGCTCAAGGTACTATCTGGGGACATCTCCCAGGACACCTGCGAGCCCCTCTAGAGTCCAGTCTCTTGCCAACCCTAAGGTGGCTCCCTTAATTAGGGTATAGATTTCTCTGCTCCCGTGTCCACCCTTCCTTTATCCCAACCATCCCATTCCCCCAAGCTCCCCCCATTCTCCCCTTCTCACATTTCTCACCCCATTTCCCCTTAGCCCCATGCCACCTCATCCCAAAGTTCCCAGGTTTTGCCCTGGAATCTTGTCTACTTCCCATATCCAGGAAGATAACTATATGTTTTTCTTTGGGTTCACCTTCTTATTTAGCTTCTCTAGGATCACAAATTATATGTTCAATGTCCTTTATTTATGGCTAGAAACCAATTATGAGTGAGTACATCCCATGTTCATCTTTTTGGGACTGGGATACCTCACTCAGGATAGTGTTTTCTATTTCCATCCATTTGCATGCAAAATTCGAGAAGTCATTGTTTTTTTACCGCTGAGTAGTACTCTAATATGTATATATTCCACACTTTCTTCATCCATTCTTCCATTGAAGGGCATCGAGGTTGTTTCCAGGTTCTGGCTATTACAAATAATGCTGCTCTGAACATAGTTGAACAAATGCTTTTGTCATCTCATAATCTCTGCTTTTAGGCCAATCACAAATATTTATATTTATTAACAACTGTAAAAAAACATTCTATGATGATGATTGAAAGTTTCTTTCTATAGGTATAAAGATAAGCCTTTGGACTAAAGTTTAGTATTAGTCTCATTTAGCATAACAATAGCAGCACATTCTAACATGCCACATCACTGAAGGTATTTATCAGCTGTAGGAGTTCTTTGGTAGAGTTTTTGGGGTCACAAATGTACACTGTCATATCATCTGCAAATAAGAAAGTTTGACTTCTTCCTTTCTGATTCGAATCCCTTTGATCTCCTTATGTTGTCTTATTGCTATTGCTAGAACTTTAAGCACTATGTTGAAGAGATATGGTGAGAGTGGACAGCCTTTTCTTGTTCCTGATTTTAGTGGAATGCTTTGAGTTTCTATCCATTTAATTTGATATTAGCTGGTGGCTTGCTATATATTGCCTTTATTATATTTAGGTATGATCCTTGTATCCCTAACCTCTCCAAAACCTTTATCATAGACTTTACAATTCTAATTAACCCAATTAAAAAATGAGGCACTGAACTGAACAGAGAATTCTTAATAAAAGAAGTGCAAATGGTCAAGAGACACTTAAGGTCATGTTCAACTTCATTAGTGATCAAGGAAATGCAAATCAAAACAACTTTGAGATACCATCTTACACTTGTCAGAATGGCTAAAATCAAAAACACCAATGATAGCCTTTGCTGGAGAGGATGTAGAGTAAGGGGAACACTCACCCATTGCTGGTGGGAATGTAAACTTGTACAACCACTTTGGAAATCAGTGAGGCGGTTTCTCAGGAAATTCGGGATCAACCTACCCCAGGATCCAGCAATACCACTCTTGGGAATATACCCACAAGATGTCCTATCATATGACAAGGGCATTTGTTCAACTATGTTCATAGCAGCATTATTTGTAATCGCCAGAACCTGGAAACAACCTAGATGTCCTTCAATGGAAGAATGGATGAAGAAAGTGTGGAATATATACACATTAGAGTATTACTCAGCAGTAAAAAACAATGACTTCTCAAATTTTGCATGCAAATGGATGAAAATAGAAAACACTATCCTGAGTGAGATGATCCAGACCCAAAAAGATGAAAATGGTATGTACTCAATCATTTGTGGACTCTAGCTATAAACCAAGGTCATTAAGCCTATAGTTCACAAGCCCAAAGAAGCCAAATAACAAGGTAAACTTAAAGAAACACATTTATATATCCTCCTTGAAATTGGAAGCAAACAAGATTGCAGGGCAAAAGTTGTGAGTATTGGGGTGGGGACAGGGGTGGTGGTGAGGTTGGGGGAAAGGAGAGAGGGGGAGAAGGAAGGGAGAGTGAAGGACTGGAAAAAGCTTGGGGGAGTGGGAGGGTATAGATAGAAGCAGGGCAGATTTAGGAGCAGGGTAGAAGATACCTACATTAAGGGATCCATTTTAGGGTTGCCAAGAGACTTGACTCTAGAGGGGATCCCAGGTGTCCACGGAGATGTCCCCAGCTAGGTCCTTGGACAGCAAAGGAGAGGGTACCTGAACGATCCTTGCCCCACTATCATGCTGATGATTATCTCTAATATCAACATAGAATCTTCGTACAGCGATGGATGGAGATAGAGACAGAGACCCTCATCAGAAGAACGGACTGAGTTCCCGAGGTCCAGTTGAAAAGCAGAAGGAGGAAGAAGACGAGCAAAAAAGTCACGAACGCAAGGGGTTGGTCCACCAACTGGGACAGTGTGCCTATTCTAATGGGAGCTCACCAAATCCAGCTGGACCAGGTCGCAAGGAGCATGTGATCAAACCAGACTCTCTGATTGTGGCTGACAATGGGGGATGACTGAGAAGCCATTTATAAAGGCACTGGGACTTGTTTTTACGGCATGTTCTGGCTTTTGGGGACCCTACTCTATTTGGATGCACAGGTCCCTAGGCCTGGATGTAGAAGGGAGGTCCTTGGACTTCACAGAGGGCAGGGTAGGAGAGGGAAGAGGGGGTGTGGGGGAGCGAGAGGGGATTGGGAGGAGGGAAGGAAGTGTAAATAATTGAATGGAAAAATAAAAAAATAAAAGGAAAAAAAAAAAGAAATAGGAAGGGGCCGGGCAGTGGTGGTGCAAGCCTTTAATCCTAGCACTTGGGAGGCAGAGGCAGGCGGATCTCTATGAGTTTGAGGCCAACTTGGTCTACAAGAGGTTGTTCCAGGACAGGCTTTAAAACTACAGAGAAACCCTATCTCTAACCCCTGCCCGCAAAAGAAAGAAATCAGAAGGCGCTGGCACTGGCTATATGAAAGTTCACACAAATGAAGCCATTAGTTGGTTAACTGAGCTGCAAGGATCATGAGTTTAAGCCTGTTTCACTCACACAGTGGGAATCTTAATTCCATAAAGCAGAAAATCAAAACTTCATCTTTATTTAGAGGAATTAAAATTATTAGTAGCTATCATATTCTCCATTGATTGAAAAACAAACAATTTTTGTTAGTTTAAAAGCTTCTCAAATTACCATAGTCCTGTCAAAATTTATACCTGTTTCCAGGTAGTTTCCAGGTAGTT
The DNA here is from genome assembly GCF_000317375.1 of Microtus ochrogaster. Taxonomy (NCBI): domain Eukaryota; kingdom Metazoa; phylum Chordata; class Mammalia; order Rodentia; family Cricetidae; genus Microtus; species Microtus ochrogaster. Next base: position 35,366,881 of record NC_022013.1, on the reverse strand, counting down.
TCCAGGTAGTACAAAGAAAAAGCTTGCACACACAAATTTGTGAATGTATCAAAAATGCAACTTCTATCCAAATGATCAAAATTAATCTGAGATTTTTGAGGTCAGTGAACATTAGCATCTACTGCTTCTTATGTTCAAGTTATTACGTTATGGTTTAGATATGAACACTGTAAGCTCATGTTGAAGGCTTATTCCCAAATACTTTTGAGAATAACCTGATCATGAGTGTGCTAGCCTTATCAATGCATTTGGATGCTGATGAGCGCATAGCTTAATGAGTTTGAGAGGTGTCATATACTTAAAAAGGTTGAAATACTTATTGGATGAAGTATGTTATTGGAGAACTTGCCCTCAAAGATTGTATTTGTCCTTAACCTCTTTCTCTCTTCCTCTCTCTGTCTTCTGGCATCTTTGAGATGACATATTTCTCTACCACCCATTTTCCTCAACCTTTTCTATCTACCATCTGGCCCAGGGAAAGTTATGATAAACAGAGGGCCTTTAGGTGATGAGCCAAGAAAAACCATTTTTATTTTGAGTTGGTTTTCTTAGATAGGTTGTCATGGTAATGAAATGATTGCTCACCGTCATTTATTGATTGGTAAAAGAAATATAAATATATACTATATGCCAGATAGTCACTTGATGTTGGTTATGTGTCAGAATATAGTCTGATATCCCTTTTTTTAAAAAAATTAAAGCTGTATCACATGGAAAGTTAGTGAACATGTAAATATTATAGGAGACTCTGAAGGACAGAAGTAGAAATGTGAAAATAATGAAAGACTAGGCCTCAATATGAGTCAGGGGAAGTTAATAGGAGTAGTAACAATAAACATGTAGTAAATTATCATATTCATTAGTATCATAACTGTCATTGGAGAACTAATATGATAAAATAATCAAAAATTCTTTTCATATTATAGGTGTTTAGTTTAAATGTAAATAAATATGTTAATAATCATCACCAGAATATAAGATTTTTACTCAATGGCTAAATTTAACAGTGCAATATTGGAATTATCATGAACTAAATTAATTTTCTATATATAGATTATGACAATGTTGGTTAAAATGTAATTACATTTTTAGTAAATAGTTCTTATGAAAAAGTATTCTATCTTAAGTTCTTAATTTAACAGTGAATACATTAATATAGTTGGAAGCCCAACATTATCGATAATATTGAGAGTAAACCAACTTTTTTTATTTATTAAAAATTTCCACCTCCTCCCCTCCTCCCTTTTTCCTCCCACTCCCCGACTCTTCTTCTACCTCCCCCTCCCTCTCCAGTCCTAAGAGCAGTCAGGGTTCCCTGTTCTGTGGAAAGTCCAAGGTCCTCCCCCACTCCATCCAGGTCTAGGAAGGTGAGCATCCAAACAGACTAGGCTCCCCCAAAGCCAGTCCATGCAGTAGAATCAAAACTCAGTGTCATTATCCTTGGCTTCTCAGTCAGCCCTCCCTCATTGTCAGCCACATTCGGAGAGTCCGGTTTGATCACATGCTCCATCAGTCCCAGTCAAGCTGGCCTTTGTAAGCTCCCATTTGATCAGTCCCACCGTCTCAGCTGGTGGACGCACCCCTTGCGGTCCTTACTTCCTTGCTCATAATTTCCCTCCTTCTGCTCCTCATTTGGACCTTGGGAGCTCAGTCCAGTGCTCCAATGTGGGTCTCTGTCTCTATCTCCATCCATCGCCTGATGAAGGTTCTATGGTGATATGCAAGATATTCATCAGTGTGGCTATAGGATAAGGCCAGAAAACCAACTTTTTTTTTCCATTTCAAGGATATTTATTAATTTATTCATTTTTAGAACAAAATTGAAGCTCCAGCCTGCATTTGCCTTTGATCTCTGGTTGCATCGTGGTTGGAGGAGATAATGCTGCCCAAGTAGTTTTTTTTCCAGTTTTTTTTTTTAATTTACTTATTTATTGAGGATTTCC
>NC_022013.1:35354723-35359822 GCF_000317375.1 Microtus ochrogaster | reverse complement strand
GCTCTGTTTCCTGGTTCCTGCCACAGGCCAAGAACCCTCTCACCCCTCCGAAGGGTCTTCAGGATCAGGACCAGACTCTCCATTTGCCAGTGACCTTGCCAACAAGGGGCCTACCTCTTTGATCCAAGCGCAGTGGGAAGTCTGCTCTCATTATTGTGCTGCCCTTCCCAGCCTCGTGCGTGCCTCTGCCGCTGCACCGGTCCCCGGTCCCCGCTGCTGCCTCGCCAGACCCCTCTGGTCCCCACCTCTTGCCTCTGCCTCCACGTTGGTCCCCGCCGCTTGCTTCTGTCGCCGCCGGTCCCCCAAAGCCTATTTTTGATTGCAGTGCTGTGCCGCGCTCGCGCCGCTCTCCGCCGCCGCGCGACTCCGAATTTTCTAATTTAATTTTAATTCTAAGTACAGGTCTGAGGCATAGTACTTTGCCTTAACAATCAATCATAAAGCTGCCTCAGTTATGATTTAATACACATATTTACAACATATGATTTTAAACATACGTTACACATGTGTTCATTTTGTTGTTTTGAAGCTTTGTTTACAATTAAGATTTTAGAAACTTTAGGTCTAAGTTCTAGAAGTAACAGTACTACTTAATTAATCATTTTTGTTAGATATAATAAATAGTAATATTTAGAGTTCATTGTAAAATTCTAATGAGTGTAATTTTAATAATAATCATTTAAGGCATTTTTATGTCTTAATGAAACATGTGAGAGTATAGAGCTAAATATTACTGGTTATAAAAATTTAAATATAAATGTTTCTGTATCAAAGCAAATTATAATAACTATGAATGTATTGGTGAGTATATTCTAATAAATTAAATGAATAACTTCACATATTAAAAATAAGAGCAATTATTTTAGTACAATAAACAGTTACTAAACAATTATTCAAATCATGACAGTGGTTTACCCAATATCCAAATTCTAGCAATGCTGAAAATTTCTCCCTAATGGAAATAAATTTTAATATTTAGTGTTGGTTCTGTAGCTGCTTACATGTTAATATTTTCTATACATATTATAAATGCTTAATATGGAAGTGTAACCCAGATACTTTTAACACAGTCAAGTGAACGGTGTAAGGGGAAGCAATTGGGTATCTGAAAGTAAGGACTATATTTCCAGTCTCTGAAGGCACTCTGTTCCAATGTCTTTTTTGAAAATAAATAAATAAACAGTTTGAAAATAAAAGCACCATTCTTGTTTGTCATTCAGGTGACAATGATCAGACACCTTTGCAAATGCTGCATGCTGTCTTCAATGCAGCTATGAACTAAAAAGCACTAAATTGGGGTAGGGGAAATCACACATTATAAGAAAGTAAACTTGTCCCAGCCTCATTTTTGTTTAAATAGATAAATTTCATCTGTAAGCAGGTAGCAATAGTTAATATGAACATGCGCCACTCCTAAATGAAAATAAAAATACAAAAGAGGTTTCTGAGAACACTCTATCTGTCTTAAAACAATTAATCTTCAAGGGAAGTTATTAGCATAAATCTCTTTAACTGCATTCACCAGAGAATTAGGTGTTAGTAATACACATTCATTATCTAACATTTCAGCACTTCATATCAAACTAAGAAATAAACAACATCACAAAAGCAATTAAAACATAGACCTTTTTTTAACAATTTTCTTTTTTTAATTACCTTTATAAGGAATCGCTCTTTCAAACTGACATGCCAAGTATATAATTAATCTTGAGGAACATAAATGTATATGAGCTTAGCAAGGGGTTATTTTGCTTTATTTTTGTCAAAAGGAGCATCAATCAGAAGTAAAATCATTAGCCTCAAGACTAACATTTTTCTTGAATCTTATGTAACAGCCAGGGGACATGAACTTGTTTGGGTTAAATATTAATTCTGGCACATTTTAAAGAGTTTAGATAAATCAATCATCTAGACATAACTACCTCAATAAGATATTTCAAAAGTAAAATTTAGAGGTTTAAATGATCACAAAATCTATTTGATTATGTATTTCTATATTCATAGTTTTTTAACTTAAATATTAATGTGTACTTTATTTTTATAATGCAATTTCAGAGTTCATGAAAAAGGTGGTTTTCAGCCTAGACAGGGATACTTTACAGATTTCAATGGTTGCTCTCACATATTTAATTTAGGCACTGCCCAATAAGGCTGCTGTAAGAAACACACCCTAGTGTGAAGTAGTTCAGTACTAATGGAAGTCTTCCATTATGCATGTTAGTTTACTGAGGCACATATTCCTGCTGAGTAGGTAGCTTTCCTCTAGGTAATATTTCAGGTACTACATGACATGGTCATTAAACAATGAGCTGCATTTTAAATGAAATAATTATATCTAATTACTAAGTAATCATACATGAGGCCTTTGTCTGTTTTGCAAATAAGACCATATAGTTAGAATTATAAGTGACAGTGAATAATTTTTGTTTTCTTAGTCCTGTTGGGAATGTAATTGAAAGTTTAAAAGCCAAAACCTATGGGGTGCTCTTATATCAGTCAGGAAAACATACTTATTACAGGATAAAATGGGTATGGGGTAAGTGAGAGTATATGCTCTCTGCCTTCTACTATCTTTTATCAACTTCCAAAATATTTATTTATTCTGTGCTATAAAGATTTGCACTGATATGGCTCTTGGTCTATTGATACAACTTTAAGGTCAATTTTATTAAATGTATATTTCTGCTCTTCGTTAAGGTACTGTGTTTATGCAGCTCATTTAAAACATTATGTATAATTAAGAAATATAGGTTAATAGATAATCATATATAAGTCAAGCTTGTAGCCATGTTAGTTAGGTTTTCTACATATATAGAAATATACTTCAGTTAAGTATTCTTCAGATCTTTTAGAGACATTGAAAATATGGCATTTAAAATGTTTTGTAGTAATAGGAGCAGAAGGGCTGCGTCCCCAGCACCCCGGCTGCCTGCTAGCTTATGCCCCGAAATAATTACACGGATACTGTATTCTTTTAAACACTGCTTGTCCCATTAGCTCCAGCCCTTACTGGCTAATTCTGATATCCCGATCAACCCATCTCTAATAAACTGTAGCACCGGTCTTACCGGGAAAGATTCAGCATGTCTGACCTGGTGGTTTGCTTCATCATGTGCGTCTGCCTGGGAGAGGGGAGCATGGTGTCTCTGAACTTACTTCCTCTTCCTCCCAGCATTCTCTTCTGTTTACTCCTCCAACCTTTGTTTTAACCTATCAGGGCCAAGCAGTTTCTTTATTGCTTAAGCAATGAAATCAACAGATTGATATATGACACTCCCACATCAATGTTTAAGAGCTTTGGACTTTTCATGACAATGAGACACATCTGCTCTTGGCAGCATCAATTACTTCAAGAGGATGATGAACATTGAAGAAGTTCCTTATGGACTTGATTAGCCATTTGGACAAGAAACTGCTCTGGCATGGACTGCTTGATGTTATGCTGTATGAAGTGTACTTGCAGGACCCACAGAGAAATGACTGTTGAAGTTGCCTAAAAATGGTGAGACAGTCCTTTGGAGTTCCTGCTTCATGAAAGAGTCTGCCAAACATTCTGCAGGATACAGAAAAAAGTGACTGGCAAACTACCAATACAGACAGAATTGTCTTTGAAATTTCCTGCTTTGTGGAAAAGTCTGCTGGATATTATAGGCCTGTAGACGGAAGATAGATACCCCAATATTACAGAAAAACTTTGGATGACTATCCAGGCAGTGAGATGTCTCTGTCAATTGTAGAATTTTGGAAGTGCTTACAATGCACTTTGTGTTTACTTAGGTTATATTATACCCATCTGGAGTCTTTGATAGAGTTGAAGAATAGATATAGTTTTCCTTAGTTATGATAAAAGATAGAGTATGCATAAATATTGTAACTGTAATTCTTGCTTGATGCCTGTTTTGTTATATGTAATTTTACCGTGTTAAAGTTAAAATTTTCCTTTTTATAAAACAGAAAAGAGGAAGTGATGTGGTATTGCCCTTTGTATATTTTGAATACCATTGGTTAATAAAGAAACTGCTTTGAGCCTATAGCAGAGCAATGCAGAACAGAGCTAGGTTGGGAAAACTAAACTGAATACTGGGAGAAAGAAGGCAGAGTCAGAGAGAAGCCATGTGGCCCCACCAGAAACAGATGCCAGAATTTTACCGGTAAGACACAGCCTCACAGAGATATACAGATTAATGGATATGGATTAATTTAAGATATGCGATAGCCAGAAATACACGTAAGCTATTGGCCAAACAGTATTGCAAATAATATGGTTTCTGTGTGATTATTTCAGGGCTGAGCAGCCGAGAACAAAGAAGTGGCCCTCCTACTACAGTTCTATTTTGTTTTGTTTTTAGAAAAGATAATTTGGTGCTTGCCTCTAATCTTAATATTCTGGGAACAGAAGCAGGTGGATCTCTTTGAGTTAGAGGTTAGCCTAGTCTACATAGAGAGGTCCAGGACAAACAGGGCTTGATAGAGAGAAGTAATAACAAACAAAATGATAAAAGAATAGAATATATATAAATTTATACCCATGTCTTTATCACTGCAGCAAAGGAATATTATCCTAGTTGGGTTTTGATTTTTGTTTTTAGGGTTATTGTTAGGTTTTTCATTTATTGTAGCCAGAGCTATCCAAGAAAGAGACTGATATTTAAGAAAATGTCTTTATAAGATTGTCCTGTGGACAAGCCTGTGAAGTATTATCTTATTTAGTGATTAATGTGGGAGGGTCCAACCTGTTGTAGGTATCACCCCTGGGCAGGTGATCTTGTTTGTTTTGTCCTTTTCTAATGTTGTTTTACTATATTATATTATTATACTGATTATATTATATTTATTATTTTTAATAATATAGTGTATATTATTATATATCTTAGAAACGAGATGACTGTTTTCTAATGAGAGACAGAAAGGGGATGGATCTGGATGGAAGGGAAGGTGGGGGAAAACAGAAATTAGTAGAAAGAGGGCAAATAATAATCAGGATATAGTTATATGGAAAAACAAAAATACCCAGGATAGCCAAAACAATCTTATACAATAAAGGATTGTCTGGAGGAATTACCATCCCTGACTTCAAACTCTATTACAGAGCTACAGTA
>NC_022013.1:35342404-35353685 GCF_000317375.1 Microtus ochrogaster | reverse complement strand
AGACCCAAAAAGAGGAACATGGGATGTACTCACTCATATTTGGTTTCTAGCCATAATTAAAGGACAGTGAGCTTATAATTTGCAATCGTAGAGAAGCTAAATAAGAAGGTGAATCCAAAGAAAAAAATCTATTTTCAATAATTAGAAAAATAGAAAGAAGGAAGGAAGGCAAGTGGACAGGCAGTCTGTCGAAGGCATGGGGAACAAACCAGAAAATTAGCCATGTACTCTCTCTCACTGTGTGTCTAAATGTTAAATATTGCATACTGTTGTAAGTAATATGCATAAAGGCAAAATGAAACATTCCCATGATAAAGTAAAAAGGGAAGGCAGCAGAACAAAGCAGAAGAGAATACTTGTCACCAAAGTGGAAAATGGAAAAAGGTGCATCTAATAAAATTTAAAATAAAATTATATGAATGTATCCAAATGTAAACTATTACACAAATCAAGCATATATTTTTAAATAGATTGTGATATCAAAAATGCTAATTGCTGTAGGTAAATTGTAAATGCAATATATTTCCTTCTTATGTAAATGCCTTGATCTAATGAGTGAATTACAAATGTAAGCAATAGATTAACCTAAATGCAGTTGAAAAATATATACTATATATTGAACCGAGAAGATCAAGTTGTCCTCCTGATCATTAAAGAGATTATTCCTGAGTAGGAAGATGTAACAGGAAGTTTATTTTAACTCGGTGTACATTAGTAACTAAATGACATGCTAGAAGAAACTTTAAAACATAGAATAAATAATACTTAACTCTAGTACTTAAAGTCTTTGTAACTTAAGTAAAGAAAAAAGCAGAATAAATAAATGGGATACATTACTATAAGACTAAATTCATATTTCCTATGATGTACAGGAGATAAAACATGAGTTGGCTGGATGACCAAGGCACCAAGATCCCAGAGGACTCATCATTTCATGAAGAAAGACCCCTCTCTGCAATTCCTTTTTTCCACAACACTTTTATTGATTATTTGGTAGTTTCATGTGTCAGACTCTAATCACATTGATTTTCCTGATATCCAGCCCTCCATTCTTTTTTTTATTGAAAAAAATTCCACCTCCTCCCAGCCTCCCATTTCCCTCCCCCTCCTCCCACTCCTCTACCCCTCCCCCCATTCCTCTCCCTCCTCCCTCTCCAGTCCGAAGAGCAGTCAGGCTTCCCTGCCCTGTTGTGACCCCATGCATAGAAGAAAAAATACCAGCTCCAATATTTGTGCCCATAGATTCACTAGAGCATGGTCTGACTCCCAGTGGCCATCCCCTCAACAAAAACTGAGTTCTTTCCCAGAAGAACTTCACACCAAAAGCCATCAACTAATTCTTGCTCTAGGTAAATCAGGAAAGATGGTGCTTCTAATAATTTCTTACCACGAAATTTTACAAACTGTTGAGTGAAGTTAGAAATCAAATTATAACTATGACTTATTAGCACTCAAAGCTGAAGGTATTTCAAAGTGATATCAAGCCCTGGTTCCTTGTGAGCACTTGGTATAAGGAAAAAAATGCTATTTAACTCAAGTATTAAAGATTTTACCTGGATGAAAAACCCTCACCCCTTATTCTCAAAGGGGCAAGGAGAAATTTCCTAATAAAATATTTTAAAGTTAGAAACCCCAGGCTAGCTTCATGCTCCCAGGAAGGACAGTACCCCCAACCCCGACTTGGGAGAATACAAAGCATAGATTCAGGACAGGACTATCTGGTAATAAGGGTGTTCTGACTCAGAAACGGTGTGGCCTTGCTTGCTAACTTGCTAACACAGAAGGTTGGAAAGAAGCAAAGACCTTGCACCCACGCCAGACCCGTCCCTGACTGCCCAGAAGGGCTGCTTGTGATTCTTGCCTTTAAAATAAGCTAATGCCACAAAGGAACTCTTAACTCCTCTCTCTACCTCGCTGCAAAGGGGTGTTGGAAACAGAGATACTGAACATGTTTGTATTATACTAATTAAACCTTGCTTATTACAGTCTGGGCCTCTCTGGTGGTCTCTCTTTGGGTAGTAATCTGGCCACAATACTGGTAACCACTAAGAATAGTTCAAGCAGCACTTCATAATTAAATCACAAGAAAAATGATGGTACCAGCTATAAGGAGTTAGTAGTTAGAATAAAAAAACTTGAGAAAATTTATACAAAATATAAATACTTGAAAACAAAACTCCATTTTGCAAATAATGTGTTTATTAGATATAAAATATATGATAATATGATGTGGGAAGGTCATTTGTCAATCTGTTGTTTCATTGGTTAATCAATAAAGAAAACTGCTTGGCCTGATAGGTCAGAAAATAAGGTTGGTGGAGTAGACAGAACATAATGCTGGGAGGAAGTGAGGCAGATGCCATGCTGCTCCTGTCCAGGGCAACAGTGATGAAGCTCCAGCCCAAGATGGATATACACTAGAATCCTTTCCGGTCAGCAACCACTTCGTGATGCTACACAGATTATTAGATATGGGTTAAAGCAAGATATGAGAGTTAGCCAGTAAGAGTCTAGAGCTAATGGGCCAAGCAGTGTTTAAATGAATACATTTTGTGTGTTGTTATTTCGGGTATAAAGCTAGCTGTGTGGGAGCCGGGCAGGATGAAAAGCAGGCCCGCAGCTCTTTCTATAATAATAATTTAAACTTTTTAGTGAAATATATTCTTGGGTGTAGGTTGAAGTGGGTTATACATGTTCACCGGGTACATTTTTTTTTCATTTTTGAGAGTTTCTTTGTGTATCCTGTAACTCACTCTCTAGCCCATTTTGGCATTGAACTCACAGAGATCCACCTACCTCTGCCTCCCAAGTGCTGGTATTAAAGGCATTCAACATTACATTATCACCTAGCTATAAGGTACATTTTAAAATTCTAAGTTTGTTAACAAAAAGAAATTTATGTTAGAATATCAATAGATGAGTAATATAACATAAATATGCATAAATTATTGAATAAAATAACTTGTAAAATGATGGTAAAAATGAAACTATCCTTTGCCCCACTCTCACTTCTGGACAGGCTTGCCATATAGAAACTTAACAGAAAAAATAAGAAAACTAACAGATTAATTACTCAAATATGCTTAGCAGATATCTATAGAACATTCCATCCAAGCATAAAAAAATACTTCTTCTCAGCACCTCATGGAACTTTCTCAAAAGCTGACTACATAATAGGTAACAAAAAAAACCCTCATCAGATATAAAATAAAACACAAAAAACTGGAATAAACCCATGTATTCTATAGGATCACCATGACTTAAAATTAGAATTTAACAGCAACACTAATTTCAGAAAGCCCACAAACACATGTAAATTAAACAATGCTCACCTGAATCACCAATTAAGTCAAGGAAGAAATAAAAGAAGAAATTAACAAATTCCTAAAATTCAAAAAAATTGACCATAAATACACCCAAATTTATGAGACAATGAAACCAGTGTTAAGAGGAAAGGTCATAGTACTACATGATACATAAAGAAGCTGAAAAAAATTCCACACTAGTGAGTTAATAGAACACTTGAAAATTCAAGAACAAAAAGAAGCAAACTCACCTAGGAGGGCTAGAGGGCAGAAAATAATCAAATTGAGAGCTGAAATGAACAAAATATAAACAAAGAAAACAATACCAAAAATCAATGAGACAAAGAATTGGCTCTTCAAGAAAATCAACAAAATAGACAGTCCTTTATCCAAACTAAGCAAAAGGTAGAGAGAGAATATCCAAATTAACAAAATCAGAAATAAAAAGGGAGACATAACAAAAGACACAGGGGGAAATCCAGAGCATCATCAGATCATACTTGGAAAACCTGTACTCAACAAAATTGAAAAACTTAAAGGAAATTAACAATTTTCTGGATAAATATACTTACAAAATTAAATCAAGATCAGATAAACAAATTAAATAGACCTATAACTGTTAAAGATATAGAAACAAAACCAAAAGTCTCTTAACGAAAAAAAGCTCAGGACCAAATGGTTTCAACACAGAAAATCTTTGTACAAGATTTTCAAAGATGAACTAATACCAATTCCATAACCGCTCAAATTGTTCCACACAATAAAAATAGAAGGAACACAATGTTCATTTTAGGAGGCTAAATTCATTTTAGGAGGCTACAATTACCCTGTCACGCAAACCACACAAAGACATTATTAAGAAAGTGAATTACAAACCAATCTCACTCTTGAACACTGATGCAAAAATAATAAAATATGGGCAAACAGAATCCAGCAACACATCAGAAAAATCTTCCATGATGACCAAGTAGGCTTTATTAAAGAGACGCAGAGATGGTTCAACATACAAAAATTTGTCAATGTAATCTACCGTATAAACTAACTGAAAAATAATCACATGATCATGTCATTAGATACTGAAAAAGCCTTTGACAAAATATAGCATCCCTTCATGATAAAGGTCTTGGAGATATCAGAAATCCAAGGAACATACCTAAACATAATAAAGGCAATATACAACAAGCCAACAGCCAACCTCAAATTAAATGGAGAGAAACTCAAAGTAATCCCATTGAAATCAGGAACAAGTTAAGGTTATCCACTTTTTTATATCTATTCAACATAGTACTTGAGGTTCTAGCTAGACAATAAGACAAAAAAGGAAATCAAGGGGATACAAATCAGAAAAGAAGTCAAATTCTCACTATTTGCTGATGATATCATAGTTTACATAAGTGATTCCAAAAATTCTACCAAGGAATTTATACAACCCTAACACCTTCAGTAATGTAGCAGGATAAGATTAACTCAAAAAATCAGTAGCCCTTCTTTACACAGATGATAACTGGGCTGAGAAAGAAATCAGAGAAACATCACCCTTCACAATAGCCACAAATAACATAAAATATCTTGGAGTAACTCTGTTAAACAAACAGAAGACTTGTATGACAAGAACGTTAAATCTTTGAAGAAAGAAATTGAATTAGACACCAGAAAATGGAATGATCTCACACGCCCTTGGGTTGGTAGAATCAACGTAGTAAAAATGGCAATCTTACCAAAAGCAATCTACAGATTCAATGCAATGCCCATTAAATTCCAGCAAAAGATAATGAGCCTATAGTCTATGACTCTAGAGAAGCTATGTAACAACATGAACTTTAAGAAATACATATATAGATTCACCTGAAAAGAGAAAAGAGAAAAGATCTCCTGACAAAATTGGAAGCATGGAGGTGGAGGAGAAGGGAGGGTGGAAGGGGAAATGAAGGGGAGAAGGGAAGGGAGGAAGAGAACTTGAAAGAACAGGATAGTTGAGATGGAGGAAGGACAGAGATGAGAACAAGGAAAGAGATATTTTGATTGAGAAAGTCACTATGGGCTACAAAAAACCTAATACTAGAGAAATTCCAAGGAATCCACAAGAATGACTACAGATAAGACACTAAGCAATAGAGAAAAGGGTGCCAGAAATGGCTTTGTTCTATATTCAGACTGATGAATATCTTAAATGTCACCAAAGAACCTTCATCAAGCAACAGATGGAAACAGTGGCATATACCTGCAGCATAGTACTGGTCTGAGCTCCCAAAGTCCAGTTGAATAGTGGTAGGAGTACAAATATGAGCAAAAATGTCAAGACCATGATAAGGACAGCCACTGAGACAGTTTACCTCAACTAATGGGAGCTCACCAGCTCCAATAGGAAAGGGAAAGAGCCAGCATAGGACCAAAGTAGATCCTCTTAATGTGGGTGGGCCAGACTGTGGGACCACTGGCAATGGCACCAGGATTTGTCCATGGATTTTTTGGAACTGATTCTCTCTGGATCGATACTTTCTTAGCCTAGACATAGTGGGAAGGGCCTTGATCCTTCCTCAGAGCAATGTCCCTTGTTCTCTGTGGGAAGTGGAAGGGGATAAGGTGCAGGGAAAGATGGAGAGAATGGAAGGAGGTGAAGGAGAGGAAACTTGGAGTGATATGTAAAATAAAAAAGATAGTTTTTTTTCCTTTTTTAAAAAGAAAAAGAAAACAAAAACAAACAAACAAAAAACCAAAATCCCAGCAAAATTTATCACAGATTTTGAAAGAACAATACTCAACTTCATATGGAAAAGCAAAAACCCAGAATAGCCAAAACAACTCTGTACAATAAAGGAACTTCTGGAGGCATCACAATCCCTGACTTCAAACTCTACTAGAGTTATAGTACTGAAAACAGCCTAGTATTGGTATAAAAACAGAAAGGAGGATCAATGAAACTGAATCAAAGACACAAATATCAATCAACACAATTAAGAACACCCGATTTTTAACAAAGAAGCATGAAATAGAAAAATAAAGCATATTTTGAAAATGGTGCTGGCATAACTGTATATCAACATGTAGAAGAAAGAAATCAAATCCATATCTATTGCAGTGCACAAAACACAAGTCCAAATGGATCAAAGACCTCAACATAAAACAATCCACACTAAACCTTATAGATGAGAAAGCAGGAAGTACACTTGAAGATATTAGCACAGGAGATAACTTCCTAAATATAACCCCAGTAGCAAAGGTACTGAGACCAATAATTAGTAAATATGAATTCCCAAAACTGAGAAACTTCTGTAAAGCAAAAGACATGGTCATCAAGAAAAGATACAGCTTACAGAATGGAAAAAATCTTCACCAAGCCCACATCAGACAGAGTGTTATCTCCAAAATATACAAAGAACTCAAGAAATTGGTCATCAAAATAACAAATAATCCAGTTAAAAATGGAGTACAGACCTAAACAGAGAACTCTCAACAGAGGAATCTAAAATGGCTGAAAGATACTTAAAGAAATGCTCAACGTCCTTAGCAATCAGAGTTGAAAATCAAAGCAGCTCTAAGATTCTATCTTACATCTGTAAGAATGGCCAAGATAGAAAACACAGATGATAACTTATGTTGGAGAGGATGTGGGATAAATAGATCATTCCTCATTATTAGTGGGAGTGCAGGCTGGTACAGTTGCTTTGAATATCAGTATGGTGATTTCTCAGAAAACTAGCAAACATCCTTCCTCAAGACCCAGCAATACCACTTTTGGGTATATACCCAAAGAATGCTCAATCATGTCACAAGGACATGTGCTCAACTGTGTTCATAGCAGCATTATTATCATAGCCAGAACCTGGAAACAACCAAAATGCTCCTCAGCCAAAGAATGGATAAAAAAGATGTGGTTAACTTGTATAACAAAAAAAATAATGATATCTTGAAATTTGAGGGCAAATGAATAGATTTCATAATGGATTTCAATAAACATCATATTGAGTGAGGTAACCCTGACCCAGAAAGATAAGTATAAAATATCTTGACTAATAAGTGTCTTTTAGACATAACTCAAAGGAAAACTAGCCTTCAATTCACAATCTCAAAGAACCTAGACAACAAAAATGACCCTAAGAGAGATATGCATGCATCTAATCTACATTAGATTATAAAAAACAAAAAAAAAATTTCTGAGTAAATAGTGAGTGTGGCAATCATGAGATAGGATAGAAGGGAGGGGGAGGCAGGAAGGGGAGCAGAGAAAAATATATAACTCAATAAAAACAATTTTAAAAAGAAAGTTTAATTCACTTTAACTCAGAGTGGAGCATAAGATGATATCATTCTGGATGAATAAAAAGTACACTTTACATTTTACAAAAAAAAAAAAAAAATCAAGTGTTAAGTTGTATCTAAGTTCTATCTCAGATAGAAGTTTTGTTGTTATGATGAAACACCATGAATAAAAAGTAAGTGAGGAAGAGACTTATTTGAATTACACTTCCACATTGTAGTGAATCTCTGAAAAGTCAGGACAAGAACTCAAACAGGGAGGAACTTAGTGACAGGATCTAACTTAGAAACAATGGAGGCTCCTCATGGCTTGCTCAGACTGTTTTCTTTTTTTTTTTTACACCTGTTAATTTTGTTATTTATTATAACACTTTGCATATTCAAGGCAGGGAATCAAGTTAAATGCCCATTTGTGGTGTAGGGGTTAAAGCTGAGGCCATACACATATTAGCTAAACCATATTTCTGAACTACATCCCCCCCTAAGCTGATGAATAGATTAAGAAAATGTAGTACATACTCACATGGAATACTTTTCAGCTATTAAAAAAAGCAAAACCTTGTCTGTCAATGTGACACCATGGTAGAAGTAGAGATCATTATAAGTGAAATGAGCCTGACACAGATAAACAGTAACACATGATTCCATGAATGAAATCTAAGATACATGAGTCAAGAGGAGTAGATAGTCAAATGCTGGTTACCAGACTAATAGAGGGGTCAGGAAATGTTAATCGATGGGTTATAGTTACAGTTTGGAGTAAGAAGATCTGGTTGTGGAATTGCATGAGAGGTTAATTATTGAGAACAAGATGTAGTTCCCATTACTTCTAAGCATGGTTTTCTTTTAACTGATACATTAAAACAGAACATGCTGACTCATGCCTGAAATCCTAGCACTTGAAAGGCTAAAGCAGGAAGTTCACCAAGAATTCAAATCTAACATGGCTTACCATGTTTTCAGAGAAACCTGGTATTACAGGATAAGGCCCTTTCTCAAAAACAAAAAGTAAAGCAAACACTTATTACTTCTTTCTGGTATAAACATTCAAATGCCATTCCTTTATACATTTGAAATATCAGACTGTTTTCTTAGAGAACCCAACACTGCCAGGCGTGTCACTACACACTATGGGCTGGGACCTTCTCCATCAATCCCTATTTTTAAAAATGCCCTACAGGTCTAGTGCAAACCTTATTTTATAGAGGCATTTCCTTAATTGAGTTCCCTCCTCTCAAATGACTCTAGTGTGTGTCAAGTTGACATAATACTATATAGAACAGGCTGAAGTGTGGGAATTCATGTCCAGATGAATAGTTCTGATCATAGTCAGTGAAACAAAGCATTCATCTGCATTATTCATCACTAATCATGCACCAGGGAACAGATGTCATCCTGAGTGATGCTCCATCCAGTAACAAGGAGCAAAGCCCACTGAGGGTTATATGCTTAAGTCAACTATTATCAACACTATCTGTAGCTTTATAACTATGCTTTATGTTCTCTAACAGATGAGAGAGTACATATAACTGTTCTAGATCTAGTATTCTGTTATACATAATTTAGGGCTAGTGTTATTCTAGTGCTCCACAAAAATCCCAACAGTATTTTAACAAAAATGTTCATTTATCTTCTCAAACATAAGAACTATTACTGTTAAGATTAAAGAAAATAATTTGAATAACTGGATATTTTTAGCTAAAGAGCTACATTGAACATCATGGCAGACATGGACACAAAAGCCAAGTGCCATTCTTCTTTCTTCAACCCCCTCCATCAGCTTGACTTGGCTCCTTCTGACCATAGGGCATTAGTTCTGACTTATCCAAGGGATCTAATACATGTTCACTGAGACCCAGCACTAGAAACATACAGAACATCATGAATTTATATTTTAAAGAAGGCATGAACAATCAGAGAAAGAAAAGAATTAGCTGAAGATAAATGGCATATAATCTATGGAATAATTTGGTTGGGGGACTCGGATTTTTGACATCAAAGTGTCTTAAGTTTAAAGTAAAGAAAAAAATCAAGTGTTCTATTTATAGGAAAGTAAAGTTCTATTTTCTGATATTTTTTCTTAGAGAACATGCCCTTCTCATCCTTCCCCTATTGTTCTTTTTAACATATTTTTATCCTCAAAGCTAGAGAATACCTTTTCACTGCCATGCAAAATAGTAAATCTTAATAATAGAGGATTGGGAAACAAAGTCAAAAAACAAGGGAGGAGCAGAATAATTAGTAAAGTTACCTGGGAAAAATGGATCCAAGTAACAGTAGATAAATCAAAGATAAAAATGGCATTATAAAGATGCCCAGCATGAACCAGGTGCAACTCATAGTAAGACAAACGTTGCTTTCAAGCACATGCAAATCATGTTGAAACACACATTAAATTAATTTTTTGTTTTACTTTTCAGGATTTAAAGTTTATGGGGCATGGATTGCCATTATGAAATTCGCTGATACTTTTAACAGACTATGTCATAGATGGTCAATTTTGTATGACAAACAATTATGCAAGGATATGCTTTTTGAACTCATTGGAATAACCACTTAAGGCAGAATACCAGAACAAGAAGGGCCAAATTAGGATTAGGACCTGGAAGGTCAGCTAGAGGAGGAAATACCAGGAGTGATAGTAACAATGGAAACCCTTTGAATACAATATATGGAAAACTTCTACTGTAAAAACTTCTTAAAACTCAGAAACACACAGATACGCAAAGTAAAACTGGAGCTAGCAGAGCAAGTCCATCAAAGCCCCTGCTAGGCACCACAGGCTAATAGAGCTTCTTTAAGATTTGTTGACCAGTGTGGTCCAGAGACTCCTAAACATTATGGTTTATCACTACGGCTTTGATTTCCCTCCAGAAGTTCATGTTATCCTATTGCTGCGGATAACACATGGTTGAGTCACACATCATGAAGAAATCAAGCTGGAACTCGCTAGGAAATTTTATTCTTACTGGCTAGCCTAATAGTGCTAGAAGCTGCCATTCAGCTGCCAGAGGATAAAAGCAATCAGCAGTCTTCCCCAGCTGTGAGCTACAATGCCAACTGGCCTGGAGAGCCACATGCACTGCTGCAATAAGGACACAAATGTCATGGGAGGAAACAGGCTCTTTCTGCTTAAATTCAAGGCTTACTTTGTAAGATTTGAAGTGAAAGAATAAACAGCACAAAAGTAATCCTGGTGTATTTCCTCTTCACACACGATATTTTTTCTTTTATAGAATTGTTAAAAAAAAAAAAAAAACCTGAAACTCTAATCTCTTTTTTTGGGAACATGTATAAATATCACAATTTAAGATTCAGAGCACTCTTAGCATTTAATTTCATTCTTACCTTTCAAAGTTGTATGTCTTCTAATTAATTTACTTTATTTATTTACCCTGAAATTAGTTTAGTTTGCTTTCCATTCCATCCTTGAGATGTATTGGTTGATCATTTATTCAGAGCAGGTTAATAGACATGTACATACATAGGTAAATTTGACCTTTATATTACATATTGTACACCTGTCAAAATGTGGCTGTAGTGTGCTATCTGATCACATTAGTTTGAGAACACCGAGGAGCTAAAAAAAAAAAAAAAAAAAAAAAAAAAAAAAAAAAAAAAAAAAAGAAACCTGACAAATGTGGTTCTAGATCTAAACACTGAACCAAAGCTCTCTATGTACCTGGCAGTCAGGAGCCACTCAGCAGGCTAAGACAAAA
>NC_022013.1:35334796-35341767 GCF_000317375.1 Microtus ochrogaster | reverse complement strand
TATATATATATACATACAAATATACACATATGTAATATATATATATTTGTTTCTCCTGGCCTCAGGTGAAAAAGCATAAAATATTTATCTGAATATGTTGCAATTTAAATATTAAATAACAATATACAACATTAAAGGAGCACTTACAAGATGAAAATTTTAGACATTTTTGTAAAGTTTTGTCCCATAAATACTTGGTGCCTGTTTATGGTTCCTCCTATTTTTGAACATATTTGTCATTTTTTGATTACCCGTGCATCCCAAGGTCATGTTTTTACAATGTGTTTCAAGATTTCATAGAACTAACACACCAAAGGACAGCCAGAAAACTATTCTATAGAGCCACAGTGATGCTTGCTGACATTTGCACAATGCTCACTTCCTCTAAAGACACATGAAGAACAAAGCTATAAATTCCATAGAAAAATGATTATACCTTCTTAGATGGTCTAAGCATAAATAAATTATCTTTGTGAACAATTATGCCGCTAACTAATGTGCACCTTTCACCTTTTGTCTTTGAATTTAAAGCATACCAGGAAATGATAAATTATAATGCTGAAACTTCAGATTGTGTATTAATAACTTCTTAGTGAAAAATGCCTTCAGCACAATATTTACAAGTAAATATTCTGTATTTTCATATGTTTAATATAAACATACATACACATGCGTTCACTTAGAAAAGCCTGCAAATATTTTCAAAGTTTTAACTTAAAGAAAAGAGACATTAAAAACTCTTTTAAGTGGGTTGATTAGCCTTTTACAGTCTAGTTTCTTGAGTTCTTTATATATTTTGGAGATCAGACCTTTGTCAGTTGCGGGGTTGGTGAAGATCTTCTCCCAGTCACTGGGTTGCCTTTCTGTCTTAGCGACAGTGTCCTTTGCTTTACAGAAGCTTCTCAGTCTCAGGAGGTCCCATTTATTCAATGAGGCCCTTAATGTCTGTGCTGCTGGGGTTATACATAGGAAGCGATCTCCTGTGCCCATCTGTTGTAGAGTACTTCCCACTTTCTCTTCTATCAGGTTCAGTGTGTTCAGACTGATATTGAGGTCTTTAATCCATTTGGACTTGAGTTTTGTGCATGGTGATACATAAGGATCTATTTTCATTTTTCTACAGATTGACATCCAGTTTTGCCAGCACAATTTGTTGAAGGGATAGCTCCTGCAGAGAGAAGTTGAGTCAAGTTCCAAGAGGTAAATCATATTCTAAAACTATTCGAAAAGTTTCCTAAGGATAGCATCATGATTTCCAGCTATAAAATGATGAAATCATTCTAATAAGTCATAAAATGAAGTAAAACCTAATTGTAGCAGGATGGTTAAAGATGGAAATAATATGAACACCAAGAAATTAAAAATAAAGATATATAAAGAGCATATTCTTGCTTAATATAAGGTTATCTTGGTTCGTTCAGTGAGTTAGATGTCTCTGTATGATGTTTTTATTCATGGAAGCTGCAAAAATTCATCAATATCTTATACAAATTGAATGAACGATGAATGATGCATAAGAGTTATATTAAGTGTCCAAAATTAAAATACTGTGTAAATATGGTTGTTACATATTACTCTGTCTTTATAGACAGCAGTATATTGATATGAAAGATTTGCAAGGCACTTTTGAAGCTGGTTAATTTAAAGTTTACATTTTAAAGCCAGGCGGTGGTGGAGCATGCCTTTAATCCCAGCACTCGGGAGGCAGAGGCAGGCGGATATCTGTGCGTTCGAGACCAGCCTGGTCTACAGAGCTAGTTCCAGGACAGGCTCCAAAGCCACTGAGAAACCCTGTCTCGAAAAACAAAAACAAAAAAAAAAAAATTTTAAACAATTTTATTTTAACATACCCAAGCATATTAATTAATTTATTAATACATTTATTAAAATGAATTCTAGTTTCAGATAACAAATTTTATGATTTTGTATGTTATACATATTGACAATTCACCTATATTTGATGCCAGAAATACTGTTTATATCTAAAATATAAGAAAAATAGAAAAATGCTAAGAATTGAATTAGTTTATTTTGTGTAGTACAAATAAATTTGAATGAACCACTTAAAGCACATATATAGTTGTTTAGAAAGACATTTTGCAACAAATAAAATGTAGTTAAAAATTAAAAGTGTCAAAATTACTTACCAACTAGTTACAAAATGCATATATTATCTTACAAAGTTTTACATCATGTTTAGAATGTGCCTTATATGCTACTGATAACAGCCTTTGGTAAAAAATATTGGGATTATTCTAGCATCAGTACAATATCCATGCCTGATCAGTCAGTGTGTTCAACTGCATAACATTATACAGACAAAGCAGGTTATATTTAGGCATTTAGAAATATATATATATGTGCATATATGTATATAGCAACAATTAATGAAAAGAGGGGCCATAAGTTTGAAAGATCAAAGAGGTATATATGGAGGGACAAAAGGAGAAATAGATGTGATTGTGTTATAATCTCAAAAATTAAGATGTAATTCAAAATAAAATATTTATATATTAAAGTCTTTGAAAAGGTACAATATTTAAGTAACTAATCTGCAAGAAACAATGAGGGATATTAATCAATTAGCACTGGTACTTTCACACCTAAGAATTTTTCAGAAACACTGAACTCAAAGAGTCTCCCATTGTACCTTTGTAAGTAATCACACTTGCAGTGAGGATAATTGATGCTAAATTTGAAAATATACATGATCATAAAGCAGCAAACCTGAGGCAAATTATTTCTGTAACTAGATTTATAAACTTGTATGACAGAACCTAAAAAAAATAATTGAAACATAATGAGGATAACACCTACTACATTTCAAATGATAATATGTATTATGGATGCTTAGAACTTGAATAATTGTTTTAGAAGGTAAAGACTGATTATATGCTCAATTTAAAATAATAAATCAGTAAACTTTTCTCATTACTTACCATTATCACATACCATAATAAACACTGGGTTAAAAAGCACAGAGATTTGGTCTGTACTGAGCAATCACATTTCTGTTAGTGTACGTTTGTTGGCGCATAAAATGGAACATTTCCTTTGAGTTAGAACATTTCAGACCTCTTATTTGATCTTAACAAAGGCCTCTGAAGCTTTTAAACTTTAGGTACTTACATGACACAAAAGTGTCAGTATCCTGCTTACCCATCAATGTAGTATTCTTAGATATTCCCTTACTAATGAAACTAATCAAACTAGAAAAGTACGGAGGCAGAATAGTAATGAGAATGAAAAATAATCAATATGAAAATAGTATACCATATAGTTTCTTCTGGTCCAGAGCTCAATACAAAACTGCTTTGAGTGGTAGAGAAACAGGTAAGTCATCCATAATAACATTTTGTTGGCCCTGTCCTCTGTGCATATGTCTCCTTAGAGAGTGTCAGGGGCCAATCACATTTAAGGGCAGGACTGAAATATTTAGAATCCTAAGTATTAGAGACTTATCAATCAACATTTTCCCACAGTTTTTTAGCAGGAATGTATTATATGTAAATAAAAAGTATCACTGCAGATAGGAAATGAGAGATTATTAAAAAGAAGATAGAAGAGGTGATCTTCTTTGCAATAAGCTTGGATTGGCAAAACACATTAGCTTGAATCAGCATTATCAATAGCAGAACAGAACTTACTTATTCCCCCAAACTATGATTAATTCTTCCATTTCCCATCCCTGACCTCTCTCAAGATCTCAACTAGGGACCTCTTAGAAGAAGCTGTTTGTAATGTTTTCCCAGCATGAGCCCTTGATCCTATTCCAGCCAGGTTTTCATCCATTTCTGCCATGACATTTCTTTATCGAAATGACTAACTAACATGCCTCCAAGTCTAATTCTTAGTTCTCATTTAGTTTTCTGACTCCTCAACAGAATTTACCACATGTCTTAATGCTCCTGGAAACATCTCCACCTCTCCTGCCAACAGTCCTCCTTGATAAACACTGGGAGATTCACCACCGCTAGCTAACTTATAAATTCTAGCATGTCCCAAGACCCAGAAGCTCTTTTCTTTCTCTCTGTCATCATTCTTGGTACTTGCTTTATTCAAGGGCCTTTAACATCACCCACAGGCCATTATTTCCAGTTTATATTTTCTTCCTAACATATTTCATAATCTCCAAATTCATATGGCTCATTTGGCACTTGGTACTTCTAGTTGGATTCTTAAATAGAAATTTTAACAATGATCTATCCAAAATGATCTTTATTTCTATGACGACACCCCCAACACTGCTTGCCAAGTACTCTCCATTTTAACAAATGGCCCAATTATTCATGTATTTGTTCAGGCCTGGAATCTTGGTTTTATTGGTTGTTTTCATTATCCAGATCTCATATATTTCCCCCATAAAAGCTTATTGACTCAAATAAGCTTTTCACATACTTTAAATCTAGCATCCTTTTACAAATTCTACAGTTGCCATTGACTCATAGCTTCATTTTGTTTAAAATTAATTCCTTTAAAAGCTCCTAGAATGGTTAGCCTGAGTTTTTTCCTGTTTTGCTAATTTTAACCACATCTTAGCAGTGAAGAAATGCTTACACTGTTTTAAACACAATATTACGCTTTTTCGAAAAATTAAATTATAATAAACTTGAACTTTAAATGAAGAAGACATGACTATAGACCAATTAAAAGATGACACAGGAGAAGAATGAAGTGAACTAGGCCTTAGCAATGGGTTCTTCATATATTACCAACATTTAATCTGTGTCATCAAAATTTGATAGACTTTATTTCTTTATGGCAACTAAAACAAACTAACCTATAGAATATACTCTTAAAATACTTAAAAACAAGCCGGGCGGTGGTGGCGCACGCCTTTAATCCCAGCACTCGGGAGGCAGAGGCAGGCGGATCTCTGTGAGTTCGAGACCAGCCTGGTCTACAAGAGCTAGTTCCAGGACAGGCTCCAATACCACAGAGAAACCCTGTCTCGCAAAAAAAAAAAAAAAATACTTAAAAACAAAAGAACAAAACCAACAAACAAACAAAAAAAGAAGACACATACTGTGTTGATTTTCTAGACTCATAGTCCATAAATTCTTTGTAGTCTTAAACCTTATAGTAGTGCACCTTATCAGGCCAGTTACCATTGTATTTTACAGTTTTCATCACTGGATGAGACAGAGGTTTACTTTATTCTCCTAGATCTGCCTGCGACACCTTCTGATACCATGAAATCTAGCCAGTTATGATGAAACTCCTAAGTAAGTGTAAACTTGGTTTCTCCAAGTTTTATTACTCATATTGTGTGGTGTCGTTAATAGTAGGGCCTTAATACCAAATTTTAGAGCATAGTCAAGCACTGACAATAACCTTAACAAAAATTTAAAAAAAAAAGATGTTTTAAAAATGCCCAAATGATCTGAAACTTTACCAAAGATTTATAGGTCATCAAAACATAAAATCATTTGAGTATCTAAAACAGCAGAGAAATCATTTTATATAAGAGTTAGAATGTTTATGGTGTACTGGTAATACAAATGATAGCAAAGAAAAAGGTGCAAGCACTGGCATCAATTGCTGGTTGGAATAATCATTAAAAACAAAAGTAAAGGCACTTTGAAAATAACTGTTAGAAGTTTTCACTAAACTGAGAATAACTCCTGTAGCTTGGTCTAGCTTCTGTACTCTTTTATATTTATCTATATAAGTTGAATATTAATGAATACATAAAATAGATACATAGGTATAAATTAAAATATTAGTAAAGTTTTGGGGCAGTCAGGGTTTTCTTCAGTAGATGGATAGATAAGCAATCTCTGGTACACCCGAACAATAAAATATTATGCAGTAAATAAGTGTTTAAAAAACAAGAAATTTAAAAAATTAAAGCTCTCCAAGGAACCTGAATTATATATAATTAAATTGAAAGGTTGGAAAAACTACATATGATGAAATACCATTCTAAAAAGATCAAAATCAAAGAAACATTTAAATGATCATTAATCAGCAGTAGTTTAGGAAGGGATAAGTAGATAAGGCACAGATTTCTAGCACATTGAAAATATTCTGTGACACATTGACGGTTATATTATTATCTTTAAAAATAGTACACAGTAAAATATGTGAACCTTAAGTTCAACTGTAGATTTAATAATTACATATCAAGTGCACAGTATGTGGTAGATGAAGCATTGTTTCACATTATGTGTGAGTAGGGCACAAAGACCCAGAACTAGCAAGCACTCGGCAGGGAAGAAATCTTAAGACTATTGGGATTGTCAGACTGGCCAACTGAGAACGGGAATATTTGAGAAGCAATTGATGTAGGAAAGCTGCTGTCATTTCCAAAACATTCTTGCAGAGTTCTGATTCTCTTTGAAATTCCCTCCCAGAAATCTCAAAGCAGAAGAGATGTGACATTGTGTAGCAACATCTGCCACTGAAGACAGAATCAAGTTTATCAACCAACCTTAGCATTCCTACTTGTAAGCCTCATAGGGCACAAGTGATGGACACAGTGTCTGCTGCAGCAAACAGAAACCTTTGTCAAGCATCAAGATTATTACTACTGTCAGCTTTCTGTCCAAACATGTATCCATGCAAAAACAACCAACTCACATAAAAAAAAGCCAACCAAAAGCAAGAACAATATGTAAATCTATAAATCAGAAGACATACAAAAACAGATCTTCAATACGAAGTACAGAAACATTTTTTTAAAAAACAAATCATGAGGCTATGGCCTGCCAGCAACAAGCAGGGTAGGCGCCTTGTTTGCGACCTGCCCATCCAGCACAGAGGCCTGATCTCTCGGCGCCAGGAGACCCAGCGTTGGGGTGAGTTTCTGGCCCCGTGACGCCAGCCTGGAATGGGGAGCTCAGAGGTTCCTTGGCCTCCTAGCCTTCTTGGGCTCTCTGCAGGGCTTCTACTCCATCCATACTGCCTCTTTCTTCCTAGCCCACCCAGCTTCCATCCAGAACCCTCCCCACTTCGGCCCCACAGCCCTC
>NC_022013.1:35323439-35323903 GCF_000317375.1 Microtus ochrogaster | reverse complement strand
CTATAGGATAGGATCATTTCAGGTTCCCTATCTTCAGCTGCCCCAGGAACTAACTCGAGAGGGAGGGGGAGAGGAGGGGGGCAGGTTAGGAGGCGGGAGGTTGGGAGGGGGAGAGAGTGGGAGGAGAGGGAGGCTGGGAGGAGGCGGAAATTTTTTTTTTCTTTCTTAATAAAAAAAAAAAGATTATCTATCTGACTAAAATATAATCTATGTATGTCTTGAAAAACTAACAAGAATACAGTTTGACTGTTACAGATGGCTATCTATTAATTTATATTTCTTAATTATACATTATATTTTTTAATGAGCTGCATAAACATAATACCTTAAAGAGTAGAAATGTGCAAAATTTGTATCAATAAACCAAAATTCACACCAGTGTAAAAAAAAAAAACATGAGATTACACTTCATTAGGGAAATTCCACAGATTGAGTAACAATTTATCAACATAATAAAATTATAT
>NC_022013.1:35321534-35323084 GCF_000317375.1 Microtus ochrogaster | reverse complement strand
GTGTGTGTGTGTGTGTGTGTGTGTGTGTGTGTGTGTGTGTGTATACACATATATATATATATGTATATATATACAAAACACCTATATGGATAAATGAAATAAACTACATTCAAAAATTTAAGGACCAAATAGATAATTCAAACAAACAGATAATAAACATAACCAGGACATGAAAAAGAAACAGAGGAAATCTGTTAAACCATAGACAAGAAAGCTACGAAAGTAGATAAATACGAAAATATGGAGAAAAATCATCAAGAAAATAAGCAGTATAAAAGACCTGTCTCAGTTTGCTTCTCTATTGCTGTACTAAAACACTGACCAAAAAGAGGGCCCAATCCATCACTAAAGAAAGGAAGGGAGTAAGTTTTGAAAGCAGGAATGTGGAGTCATGACTACGGCAGAGACCATGGTGGGAATTGCTAAATGAATTGCTTCCCCTGGCTTGCTCAGCTATCTTTCTTATATAGCACAGACAGACCTAAAGGGAATAAGTGATCTACCCACAGTGGCATGGACCCTAAACACATCAACCAACAGTCCAAAGTAGAAAAAAGAATGGCACACAAACATGCCAACAACTAATCTGATGGAGACTATTCCTCAATTAAAATTCATTTTTTCCCATATAATGCTAGGTTTGTTGCTAATTTTCTCTGCTATTAGTGTGTGGTATGTGCCCCTGTGTGTGTGTGCCCAAAGAATGGTCTATTAGAGAAAGTGTGATATTTAAATAATCACCTATTATTCATAGGATGATGTTAATCTATGACTCTAAATCCAGTAGCATTTCTTCTTTGTGTGTGAAATTGGGTGTCCTTGAGTTTGGTGTACATACGTTTAGAATAGTAATGTCTTTTTGGTAAACTGTTTCCTTAATTAGAATGAAGTGTCTTAATTTGTCTCTTTTAATTACTTTTAGCTTGACATCTACTTTGTCAGATGTTAGGATAGTGATGTCAGCTTCCTGGAGTATTTGACTGGAAGACATTTGTCCATCCTTTAACCCTAAGTGGTGCCCATCTTTAATGCTAAAATGTGTCTCTCGAAGACACCAGATAAATGGATCTTGTTTCATTTTCAGAACAGTCAGCCAGTGTCTTTTGACTGGCAAACTGAAACCATTGACATTAAAGTTATTGAAATGTGTGTAGGCTTGTTGCTCATTCTTGATGCTGTTTTTGTGTTCTCAGTGTACTTTGAGTTTTAATAACTATGGGTTTGCTAGTCTTATTCTAACTAGTTATGCAATGTTAGGTTAATATCCCTGAGCGGCCTGCTTTTTCTGAAGGGAGGAGGACTGGACAGAGGAGAGAAGAGGTGAGAGAAGAAGAAACTGCAGCTGGGATTTCATATATAAAAGAAGAATGAAAAATAATTATGGCTTTGTATTTTTCACAGTCTTTTGGCTTAGGTATTCCTCTTTTCAGCCTATAATATTGCTTCTGGTCATTTTTTTTAGGCTTGGTTTGTTAGCTATGATTTTTTTTTGTTTTTTTTAATTTATTTATTTATTAAAGATTTCTGTCTCTTCCCCGCCACCGCCTCCC
>NC_022013.1:35315854-35321088 GCF_000317375.1 Microtus ochrogaster | reverse complement strand
TGTTTTTCTTTGGGTTTTCCTTATTTAGCTTCTCTAGGACCACTAATTATAGGCTCAATGTCCTTTGTTTATGGCTAGAAACCAAATATGAATGAGTACATCCCATGTTCCTCTTTTTGGGTCTGGCTTACCTCACTCAGGATAGTGTTTTCTATTTCCATCCATTTGTATTTACGCTCTTAATGGCCTGGGATGATTCTTTTTCCTTCAACAGTGGCCAGTAGTTTTGCTGGGTATTTTAGTCTACACTGCATGCCAGGGTCTTTTACGACTTAGAATGCATTGCTCTTGGTTCTTCTGATTCTAAGAGTGTCCACTGTGAACCAGATATCTACAGTTATTCTGATTGACTTTCCTAAAAATAGAACTTTTTTTCATTTGTGACTTTCAATACACTTTCTTTGTTCTCTATACTTAGTGCTTTAACTAAATATGTCATGGGGATTTTCTTTTCTGGTCTTTTATATTTGGTGGTTCGTGTGCTTTTTGCATCTGGGTAGGTATATTTTTTCTTGGTCTGGGGAAGCTTTCTTCTATGATCTTACTGAAGATCTGAAGTATGTCATTGACTTAGAATCTCCCTCATCTAAGTTTGGTAATTTCATGGTGTCCCACATTTCTAGTGTGCTTTGGTATAT
The DNA here is from genome assembly GCF_000317375.1 of Microtus ochrogaster. NCBI lineage: Eukaryota > Metazoa > Chordata > Mammalia > Rodentia > Cricetidae > Microtus > Microtus ochrogaster. The sequence goes on along the minus strand of NC_022013.1, from coordinate 35,320,450 downwards.
ATAGACCATTGTCTACATTATCTTTGAATTTTGGTATTCAATTTTCTGCTTGATTCATTTTATATATACAGATTTTCTGTGAGTTTTCTAGTTGGCATATTGGGTTTTTCCATTCCCTTTTCATTTCAGCTAGAGTCTTCTTCGCTGTTTCTCAAGTCCTGTGGTATCTTCATCATTTTCATGAGCCTTACATTTATGTTAGCTTGGACATCACTAATGCATTTATTTTCCTTAATTTCATTGAGCTGTTTTTGGTTTGTTCACTTGTTTGTTTTTTGCTTTAATTTTTAAGGTTTTCTTTGAATTTCTTGAGTTATTTGAAGAAGTTCATGATGCTTCTCCTAAATTCACTATTTTGGGGATCATTAACATAATCCTTAGTGGCAAAAATCTGCAGATTGGAAAGTTTATAGGTGAGAAACTATTTGATTTTAATTTTATTTTTGTATTTTTGTAAAGAGATCTGAGCATGTTGACTTATTTTCTTTGTTCTATATCTAATATGGCCAAAGCATATGGGGACAGAAGAGAGGAATTACTGTTAGATGGGGTCTAGAGACCGTAAATGACTTAAGTGGAAAATAGTCCGGTCAACAGAAGGGACAGAGCTAGTGTACAGAATGTGTTTTCTATTCTAAGACTGTGTTGAGATAGACATAACTTTATAGGTTGGCTATGATCTGGAAGGGACCTGTGGGTTTAAAGGTAGGCAGGGCAGGTATAATGAGAATATTTGGGTTTTACTGTGGAACAGGCAGGGTATGAGAAACTTAGAGCAGGATTCTTGACATGGTACCTGATTTAGAACTGGTAGGATGGAGGTGGGTTTCTATGGAAGGGAGAATCAGGATGACTCTTTAGGCTAGACCCTTGAGGAAGATATCCAGAATCAGTGGGGAGAGGTTGTCTCAGTGGTTAAAAACATCTTCCTCTCGCAGAAAACCAAAATTCTATTCTCAGCAGCCACATGGTGGTTCTCAACCACCTGTAACTCCTGTTCCTGAGGATCTGATACTCTCTTCTAACATCTAAGGAAAATATTCTAGATTTTTCATCTGCATGAACTTCTTTAACAATGTCTCCACCAAATGCTACAGCTCAAGAGAGAATATCCTTGATTTAAAATAATCTACTCCATGAATATATTAAGTCCTCATACTTAGTTTAAATTTCTTATTAATAGGAGTCAATACATGTTTCCCTTGGGAATTGAAATTGCTTCTTAACATTGGGAGTTGGTGCTATCCCACACAGCACAACTGCATTAAGTCTTTTAAACATATCCAAATGAGCAATTGTTATTTTTAAAATATCTATTAGTCTGTGCAATTTAGAAGTATGATAAATCTGTTTACCCAGTTAGGTTGTAAGAATCGACAACATTTTAGAGAGATCCACAAAGTCTATTGTAACAATTATTTAATGGTAATTTAATTCATTCATAAGGAATTTCTCAAAAGTAAAGAAAAAAATTAAAACAAAATTGAATACATAATCTGTGCATAAGAATAAACTATCATTGTGTTTGCCTAACAAATGCACAGGAATCATTGTAAGACACTAAGAATATAAAGAAGCAGCACTGAATACTCTCAACTCTAAAATAAATATAAAAAGCAGGCTAAATGAACATTAACAAGACCTCTTCTGATTGGTTGGTTCTTCATTGATCTCATTTATTCACAATCATCCTTTAGGGACATCTTATCCTTTCTGGAGAATAGATAGGGGTAGGGGCAAAGTGGGAGAAGAGCTAGAGAAGGGGAGGAGAGCCAACTGTGGTTGGTATGTAAAAAGAATTAAAAATTGTTTCCTTCTTTTAAATCGTCATCTATCTGTGAATTCAAGTTTCAAGGCCCTGAGTCTGGAATAAAAGCTGGGCGGGGGGAGGCTCTTGATAAACCTGAATATATAATCCACATTCTTTACAGGCTCATATCAGCAGGGTAATGTCTTAAGAATTAGGAAAGATTTATGCTTGCTTATGGAAACCGACAACGAATGAATATCTGTTGTATCCACCATAGATATCTCTAACCCTTCTTTACATATAATACTAAGACAGGGGTATGCTAATCATCATCAGCTTTGTCAACATATCTTTAGTTTTACATATTACTCCACAGATTGTTGCAAGCTACAAAGATTAATGTCGAACGTGGAGCAGATGAGGTTTAGGTTGTATTTTATTTTGTATTCTAGTGAGTATTACTGTGCCGTCTGACTATAAAATAACTTTGCTTATCAAACTGTCCTTATATCCAGCAGACTACATAATTTACATTGGTTGTTTTTTTTTTTTTGGTTGTTAAAATGTATAGAGCTCCCCTTCACAAATTTAACTAGCTGTCATTTATTGTAGTCAGTGAAAAAGTGACTAAGAAATCCAAACTGGCTGATGTTCAGTCTAAACTAAAACTACTTGGAAACAGAAACTTGAATTTTAATAAAACTAACAAAGGGGAAAAATCTTAAGAGAGGTTGTAACCATGCATTCAGAATAAATCAAGGTAAATAAACAGATTCACATATATTAGAAAGAAAATGGAATCCTAAATAATTTCCATTTCCCAAAATAATTATGATAAGAAAATCTAAGAAACTATCAGATCTATGAGTTTCAAATAACTGTAAATTTAGAAGAATATAAATGAATTATGTGTATACTAAAATATATTTATTTTATTTGTTTTTGATTTGAAACAGGGTTTACATTGTGCAACTCAGGCTGTACTAAAACTTGTGATCCTCTAGTCTTAGAGAACCATACAGAAAAAAAAAAATGAAAAGCCTATAGTTGAGGCATGTACAGATGAGTTCCAGAAAAGACAAATGAACTAAAGATGAAAGCATATTGTTAAAGTCTGAATTGGAAGCATTTCTTAAGCTAAACTATAGCACTATGATTATGAATTAGAAGACTAATGATGTTTGCTAACACTTACCATTGGAGTAATCAAAACATGCAGCATAATTCCAAAAGAGTTTTAGAAAGGGTAGTAAATTGACAATATGACTCTAAAATGGATGTGAAAATGCAAACAACATTAACTGACCAAACAATATTAAATAAAAGAATAAATCTGAAAAACTTTGAACACAATCCTAACTCACTATAAAAGGACACTAAGTCAATAGTATCCATGTAACAGTAGACATTCATCAATAAAACAAAATACATCTAGACATAAACAGGAACAAAAAAGGCCAAACATTTCACTGGTAGAGGATAATCTTTGCAATGAATATTGCTGGAAAATCTATGCATATACACATATAGTTTATGACAAAAAACTAACCATGAAGTTTTGCCTTGAACCACTTATAAATTCCATTTCAAAAATTTATAGATTCTTTCTCAAACCATAGACTTTATTGCAAATTAGACTATAAAATTCTTACAATAGGGGTTCTTAGTAAAGGCCAATTTTGTTCTCTACACAATCAAATAGTAGATGGAAATATCTAAATACAAAATTAGTGCTGATTGTCTTGTATCAATGATACTGACCAGAAGAAACAATAGTCTTGAAATAAAATAAGTATCAATTTAATTTTTAGACAGTAATTTTGTTTTGGATAAAATGCACAGCATGAGAAATAAAATTATAAGTTTGCAGTGACTTTTCATAGAAAGGAAATATCTGTATTATTTAAAAGACATTGAGTAAAATCAAAAGCCACACTAAACTGGCAGATAATTGCAGTGAAATATGTCCACTCTAATAGATCAGTCAAAAAAATTCCATCCTTAATAATTAAATTTTTAAATTTATTAAATTTTAAATTTAAAAATAAATAATTAAAATTTTTTCACAGTTCAATGGTGTAAAGATTTCCATAAATAATTAAAGAAGTAAAACATATGAATGGCCAATGAGAACAACACAGTATACTCAGAAATATTTTTCTATAGAAATACAAACTCAGGCAACAATATAGTATTAGTTTATATATGAAAAATGTCAGGTGAATTACTTATTAGCATATATTTATCAACTGGACTGCTCAAAGTTAATACTAATGCAAAGTAGTAGAATCATTTCATGAATACTCTGCTGCCTTATTAACTATTTATAGAAACATTCTTACTATCCATATCCTATATTTATTTCACAAGAAAACTATATGCAACATAGCCCTTTTCTGCACAATTACTTCAAAACTAGAACAAAAACAAGAAGGAGTGAATTACTAAATTCTGAACTCTATTCACCAATAACTACTTATCACACGGCAACATATCCATATCTCCAAAAACAAACAAACAAAAAAAACCCAGCAAGCCTGTGCACATAAGCAAGTTTTAAAAACACAAAGTATAAAACTGTGCTTAAAAATTCTTAATGAAATCAAGGAGTTTAATGTTGCAGAGGGCATGTTTGAAAGATGCCCTAAGAAGTTCGCTGGGATGTCTACTCAGTAGGAGTTCATCTCACATTACATCTTTATAAAAAACTCCCATTCAGACACAAACACTGTAGATAACCCTGTCTTTACAAGGTGCATCATATCTTAATTTATCTTTCTTTACATGCACACAATGACAGCTGTCTAGGTTCTACTGGTTCAACTATTTCTTTTTTTTTTTTTTTT
>NC_022013.1:35299679-35308039 GCF_000317375.1 Microtus ochrogaster | reverse complement strand
GGCTGGGTCGTGCAAAAGAAAGACAGCCCTGCAGCAGGAGCTGGGGGAAGGGGGTTTGTGCTCTCTTCCGGGACACTCTACCCCGGGATAGCACACACTCACCCGTCCAGATGGGATTCCTCAGCAACTTGGTTCAACTATTTCTATACAAATATGATTTAATAATTTGGATATGAGAAAACATATCTTAAACATAAATTTTCTTTTTATTATTCTGCTTTCTCATTAGGAATGGTAGCCTTGTTTTTGTCATCCTTTTAGTTTTAAAAATGATTAGGATTACAATTGCAATGTTTCCTTACCTTTCTTTCCTCCAAATCCTCCAATATATCACTTTCTTTCTTTCTAATTTTACTCACTTTTTTTAATTGTTGTAACATGCGTATTTGTATAAACATGCATATTCCTAAACAATCTCTCAGTATGAATTTATGTATGTTTTTTAGGGTTGACCATTTGTGATAGGGAATCAAATATTGTGTTTTTATCTGTAAAGATGAATTATTTCTCTCATTCTCACGCTCCTTAGTTGTGTGTAATTTTTTGTGTGGGTTTGGGGCCTCATGGGCTTTATCCCATCTACTTTATCATGTCTCAGTTAATGTTTAGGCAGTCATGTTGGTAAGACTTAATGAGTGTAGCTTTTGATATTACTAGGATTCACAGTCTCAGAGAAAGCTCTCTGGTCCTCTCGCTCTTAAAATATTTCCAGCCCTTCTTATGCAATGCAAAGGCAAGTTACCGCGAGAGGTGAGGACTATGCTTATCTGTGGGAATAAGCACAAATATTTAGAGTGCAATTTGGGATTACATTATTTTATTAAAATGGTGGTTGTAGATTCTCTTCTGAGATCCACACCTTCATAGACTCTGGGTAGTTGGCTCCATTTCTAGTACCAGGAATGGTGTCTCTTTTGTTGAGTGGCTCTTAACTCCAATTAGAAAGCTGCTAAGGCAGAAATTATAATATTGTTAATTTGCAATACACTTTAGTCAATTCAACAAATTTTGGTTAAGGACTGAATATTATTACATGCTTTAATTATGGTTTTATGAAGGAATAAGGGATTTTCTATTCAGCTCTTTCAATATACAGATAATATATAACACATATTAAATAAAGACAGTCCTAACTTTAAATTGTACAAGTCAGATTTCCTTCAGGAAAAGATTAGCCTCTGTTTAAAATTCAAATACATAATTTATATATTCTCTTAAATAGTACTGAATCTTTTATATAGTAAATTGTAGTGTACTTTTTAAAGGATTGATGCTAACATTAGCTAAATTGTGCTGGCTAGACTTATGTTATTCAAAGCTATACAAGACAGCAAGTAGTAGTATTTGTCTTTCTAGATATGGTTAACTCAACCAGAATGACTATTTCCAGTTTCACCAGTTCATTTGAGAATTTCTTAAATTCATTTTTTCTTTACAGCCAAACAATATTCAATTGTGTGTATATACCATAGATGTATGACCCATCTATAAGTTGGTGGACATCCAAAATATATTCCTTCTCTATCATGAATTAAGAATAATGAACATAACTGAGAAAGTTTGTATGTAGTATAATCCTTTGGGAATATGCTCAGGAGTGCTGGATGTGGAATTCAGGCTGCATAGCACTAAATGGGCTCAAAGCCCATTTAATACTGTTAAGTGGACAAAGCATTAAACAGGCTAGTAAGAAGTAACATTCATACTGATAGATTAGTGCTTCTTTCCAGAAGAATCTCCAGAATTAATCTTCAGAACAGCTTCTTTTTATAGTAGATGGTGACTAACCACTTGTCTGTGTAGAGATATTAGGAGACTGTGGAATCCTCGGTTTTAAATGGGAAATCATATCTCATGCTACCATGGCTCAGGGATCACTATGATGAACTTGGGTAGGAGACACTGTAAGAGACTGCACTGACTGTCCATAGTAAAATAGTGTTTCGTGGAGGTGACAGGACTGTTGCACACATGGAACTCACAGTGGCTGTAAAGCTATGCACAAGAATTGTACAAGATCAAGCCAGATGCAATCAGAGTATGGACAACAGAAAGATTTACATTCTTAGCTGAGGAACTCTTGACAGTTGATGGCTGCTGGAGAAGGTACGTTCAGGTCCCTTCAGAAACATGGTCCCTGGGAGGACAGTCACACTCCAGAAAATAACCCTGTACTTAAGTAAAAGGACTCAGTAGTAGATGTGGAGGCCCAAAACTACGAGGCTATTTCTACCTTCTCCAAAGGTCATAGAGTTTCAGCTTTCTCAAAGTTGTTGCCATTCCACCCTGACCAAAGGTGAGAGAGTTGGAACTTACTCCTAGTTCTTCAAGGTTATTGTCTGTTTCTACCTCCAACAAACAAAACGTCCCACCTAGATTTAGATCAGAGAGTTATTCTCTCTCAAGCTATTGTTGACAGGTATGGCTAATATCCAGACCTTGTATTTCAGGTATAGAGAAGTAGATCTGTTTCTACCCATAAAAAAGCCTAAGGATCCAACTACATTCCTACTCCCATAGAGAGATAACAATGGATTCCACCCAAGGAGTTTTATGTCTACAGAATGTTTTGGTCTAGGGTGTGAGTGTTACTTGTATTTTTCTAGCAAGGCAATGTTTAAGAATGCAACCTACAACCTTCAAGTGGTATGTTCATTTCTTTGTATGATGTTAATGCCGTTTTTTATCTTACCCCTACCTTTTGATGTCAGGGTATATTAAGCAAACGGAAATTAAACATGTGTGATTTCAGTATTCACTGGAACTCCCTCACGGTATTATTCTGTTTTCTGTTTTATTATTTTCACTCACATCGTCATATTCTTTACTTATTTTTCTAATCCCCATGCCCCTACCCTGGTAAATCACATTTCTAAGTCGGTCTCTGATAAGTAGTTTTAAAACCAGAGCAATGATATTAGGATGAAAAAGTGGGCAGTGTGTAAAAGAAAGAAAAGAAACTACCACATTTCAAGATATTTTAGGACTGTAAGGAAAGAAAATTCAGTAAGTAATGCTAAGGATCTAAAAGCATCAGTGAATTAGAAAACTGCTGTAGAAACTGAATGGTCATAGATGTGGGGCAGCATTTTGAACAGTGAAGATCTAAGCAGATAAAACTGAAAACTCCAAACACCATGGGTGCGATAGCCATGCCTTTAATGCTAGTACTCAGGATATAGAGGTTTTCCAGTATCTGGAGATTTGAGAACATTCTGGTCTACATAGTGCATTCTAGGCCATTCAGATCTGTCTACTGGTACACAGCTAAAAAGAAAAAGTAATAATAACTAAAGGTAGACTTGTTGGGAATCTATTAATCTGGGGATGCTTGACTGCCCAAGTGAGAATGACAGAGCAGCTAGAGTTGGCCAGTGAAACTGACCGTTAGAAGGCTGTTATCCCTATATATGAACTGCCCATATGCTGCCAATGCAGTGCTCACAGAGGGACAAGCTCCTCCTACTGTCATAGAATAGAGAGTAAGAACAAGTGAAGCCGAAGGAATCTTTCTGTCACTTTATCAGATTGAGATTCTTTCAGCCCTCCACCACAAGTCAACTTTTCTTTGAAGTCTCTACGCTTAAAATGCACAAAAAAAAGTTTTTCTGAAAGCTTGTTAACCATCTTTATTCAATTAACAACATAGATTTTTATATATTGATAACAGTATAGTGGGCTACAGAAAAAAATGTTTGCTATGTCTGTTTGGGATGTATTTCATTGTAATTTGGAATTTAGCTAGCCCATAAAAAGCATCCTTGTCATTTTGAATTATATCAGTGACCCTAATATATACTATAAACTACTTCCCAGATAAGGCATATCTGAGAAAGCGAATATATCAACAACTAATTGACTATATATGAGTATGTAGGAAGAGAGGCCATTCTATTCTATAGCAAGCAGTCAGACTTGTGTGTATAGATTCGGAAATAAGATAGCTGCCTCATAAGGTAGCTGAAATTTAATTATTTAAGGATGAATTAATAAAGGCATTATGGAATGGTCTAATTAATATATTACCATTATCCAAATGTTCTGTGTTTATCTGTACTCCTTCCAGCCTTGTTTGTTTTCTTGAGTGGGTTGAGAAAGAATCATAACGTAGACTTGATTTGCCATTTACCTGTCACTAAGTTTATTACATTAGGAAAATATTATATTTCAGAAAATATTCATTTTAGTAATTCTCACTGATCTCTTCTGGAAGCCATATTTAATTTTTAGTGGCAATTGGGCTTTTATGAAGTATAAAATCCATGGGTGTTGGGGGAGGCCACTTGTTCATTTCCTGGCTGCCAAGACTTCCAAAATAATCACACAGAAATCTGTATTAATTACAATACTGTTTGACCAATAACTTAAGCATATTTCCGGCTAACTCATATCTTAAACTAATCTGTTTCTATTAATCTGTGTGTTGTCGTGTTACTGTAGCTTACCAGGAAGCTTTCAGTGCATCTGTCTGCTGCGGCTAGCTTCTCCTTTGCTCTGCCTACTCTCTATTTCTCTTTCAACCTGGTTTTACTCTGTTAGGTCATCGGGTGAAAGCAGTTTCTTTGTTAACCAATGGCAATAAAACATATTCACAGCATACATCACCTCCCACATATCCTCCCCTTTTCTGTTTAAGTAAAAAGGAAGGTTTTAACTTTAACATACCAAGATTACATATAACAAAAGTTATCATTTAAGAACTATAGTTACAATATTTATATCTACTTTGTCTTTTATAATAACTAAGGAAAACTATAATTATAACTATCTATTTTTCAACTCCATCAAAGACCCCAGAAGGATATAATATGACCTAAGTAAACAGGAAGTAAGTAAACAGGAAATAAGCAACTTTCAAAACTCTAGAATTGACAGAGACATCTCGCTGCCTGACAGTCTTCCAAAGTTCTTTGGTAATATTGTGGGCACCCATTTTTAGCTTACTGGCCCACAGTATCCAATAGACTTTTTCATAAAGCAGAAAATTTCAAAGACATTTTTAAAGAGGCTGCATAGTTTTTACTGCTAAAGCTGAGTCTGGAAACATCTTTAAAGAGCTTCATCTCTGCTTTCTGCCAGCAAACAGAGCAAGAAGCTTTGTAAACTCTGTTTTTTAGTGTTGAGAATTCCTTCCCAAACTATCTCAAGTTTTAAGTGGATTTATTTGGCCACGTTTGTACCAATTTGTTAAGGGAAGGCCACTTGTTTGTTTCTCAGCTAGTCAGACTCTCAAAATTATCACATTGAAATTTGTATCAAATGCAATACTGTTTGGCCAATAGCTTCAGCATATTTCTGGCTAACTCTTATACTCTAAATTAATCTGTTTATTTCCAAGAGGTCGTGGCCTACTGGCAAAGTTTGGGGGACTCCAGTGGAATTGTCTGTCTCCTGTGGAGACTGCTACATGGCTTCTCCCTGGCTCTGCCTACTCTATCTCCATATCTCTTTCACCCTGGCTTACATTGTTAAGTTGTTGACTGAAAGCAGCTTCTTTATTAGACAATGGGAATAAAACATATTCAAAGCATATATTACCTCCCATATCACATGGGTTGCCGTGTGTAACCAAGAAGGCTGAAGAAAAGATGGCTAAAGTTAAATTTCTTTAAAATGTATTTTTAAAAGAGTAATGAGAAGATTAGCTAATGATCAAGTATATGTTGAGAGAAATCATGCAAGACAAAAAAATAAATTAATAATTCTCCTATTTCAAAACAAATTCTGATCATAAGTATATCATTGCACAGAACAAGTAAATGTAAATGGATATATTGACTGGGGCAATAAAAATCCTAAAGGCATGAGTTTTTTAAAGAAACGAAATAAAAACATTGAGTATATAAACTGCCTTAACAAATATTTGAAAGCCTTACTTAATGACACATTACTATAGTCAAAAATCCCTAACCTTCATGTCACTTTGCTTTGTGGATAATCTATCTACAGATTGTTCTCAAATATATGAACACATTTTATGCATACACACATGTGCAGATGCAAGAGACAGTCGCAGCAGAAATGATATGTGAAGAAAAGACAGATAATGTGTCAGGTGCTTTCTGAAAACATGAAAATGTTTGGCAATTCTGTTTTAAGGGAAGGGCCAGAGAGGGTGAAGCATGCTTTTGGAAGAATGTGATATTTTGTATTTTACATGCTTTGCAGAACTATCGAATTAGGCTACCCTTAATTTTATCCTCTTTTGTTTTTCTCCCTCTTACAATTTGAAACACAACAAATAAAATATATGAGTGACAAAAAAAAAGTGTCAATAGGTAATTGTAATAGAAAACTAAGGACCAAGATTAATGGTGAATGTAAGAAAAGCAAAAGGAAATGGAAACCTGTACAGGTATAAAAGTGGATCCGTGAAGTGAAATTCTGAAGATGAAGAATTGAAATGTTGACTCCCTATACACTGCTATTACAGGTGAGAAGATGGGGGGTAAGAGGAGATGGGAAAAATGGGATTGGTATGAAAAAATCAAAAAGATTTTTTTAAAAAATGAAACTCATAATAAAAAAATGTGAAAGCAAAGTATGGACCCCAAAACAAGAAACTTTAGATCAGAGTTAAATGGATATATGATCAATCAGATTACAGACCTCTGCCATTCTTAATGTTCATGGGATGAAGAAGTCAAGACATAAAATTCATTTGCACATCAAATTAATTAAAATAATAACACGACATGGGATAAATGGCAGCAGTGTAAACATAGAAAAGTTATCCTGGACCATTTCCCCAAACCATCATGCTGTGGTGAAAATGGAAGGGAAAATTTGAAAGTATTGGGGCCTGAAATAATAAAATCAAATAGATCATGTTCAGACAACAAAATCCCCAATCTCTGTATTATTTTGTGTATTCTCAAAAGATTCAGCAGTTAAAGGTGACTTGGTTTTAAATGCCATTTTCTTGGATATTAACCAACCACAGGGGATGTAAAATAAACACAATTTCATTGATGCTATTGGCTACTTAATTGAGAGCATTATTCAAGTGGACCTGAACTCCTGATTTCACCTCTTGACCTCTGAAGGTAAAGATTTAGTTATCCACTAACAGATAAATTCTAAAACCAAACAGAAATGAATCCAGCCGTTTCTTCCTGTTTTGTCATTGACTGACCAAACAAATGGCCAAATAGATGTAAAAAGACTGGAGGAAAGAAAAATTCCTAAATAATTATAAAATTATTTTATAATTGTAAAAGAGAGAAAAAAAAGTGATAGTATTTTTTTTTTGCTCAGTGTTACCTTGTCTGTGTGATCTAAAATGACAACTTTTTTTTTTCTGAATGAGAACATGTTGAAACTCATACAGAAGGGATGCATGGAATGCAATGTGCAATGACAATACTGAGTCAGTGAGTGGACAAAGCCTCTCTCCTCAGACAGGCCCTTAGGTGACATAGTAAAAGTTCATTCTTTTAGCCATTTGGACTTTTTGCTTTTTAGAGATAAAAGCAGGCTAAAGAAACAGACATATTTCAATAATTCTTTTTATTATTCCTTCAGTACATTGTAAGTAAAAATACCATCATACATATATATGCATACATATATATATAACCATCATATACATTCTCTATCATATGCATCACATATCACATCATCATACACACATACACACACACACACACACACACACGTGTGTGCATACCCATGGGCACACTAATCTCTGCCTGTGATTTAAGCATTCTTTTAAGCACTCTGCAGTTTTGAGAACTTTTCTGTGAATTATTAGTGATTCCTCCCAAATGCTACCAAAGATAAGTTCAATGTTCTCAAAATTTTAACAATAAAGAAGACAAAGATAAAAAAATGATCAAATGGTTTATAAAGTGGTTCACAAATCTGCAGTGATTTCCAGCTCCAGGCAAGAACTCTTTCTATTTCTTCCTCCCAGCCTTATTGAGACACAATTAACGAACAAAATGGCTATATACTATCTATTGTAGAATGTAATTATATGATAAAGACATACATCTTCAAATGGTCACTCTAGCCTTATTATAAACTATTACCTTAGTTATCTAGATGTGTTGAAAACACTAATATTCTTTTTAATCTTCAATTATTTCACATATAATAGAGTATACATTTTAACCATCATACTATACATTGACATCTCCAATTTGTTCCTACTTGAAACTTATATCCTTTAACTAAACTCCTCATGTCCCCAAGTTCACCACTAGTCTCTGGCTACCACCTTCCTACACCCTGCTTTCATGAATTGTGCTTTCTTTTTTTTTTAAATTTATTTATTTATTAAGGATTTCTGCCTCCTCCCCGCCACCGCCTCCCATTTCCCTCCCCCTCCCCCAACCAAGTCCCCCTCCTTCATCAGC
>NC_022013.1:35291634-35298588 GCF_000317375.1 Microtus ochrogaster | reverse complement strand
TCCCAATAGATCAGCCCCACTGTCTCAGTGGGTGGGTGCACCCCTCGTGGTCCTGACTTCCTTGCTCATGTTCTCCCTCCTTCTGCTCCTCATTTGGACCTTAAGAGCTCAGTCCAGTGCTCCAATTTGGGTCTCTGTCTCTATCTCGATCCATCGCCAGATGAGGGTTCTAAGGTGATATGCAAGATATTCATCAGTATGGCTATAGGATAGGTCATTTCAGGTTCCCTCTCCTCAGTTGCTCAAGGTACTATCTGGGGACATCTCCCAGGACACCTGCGAGCCCCTCTAGAGTCCAGTCTCTTGCCAACCCTAAGATGGCTACCTTAATTAGGGTATAGATTTCTCTGCTCCCGTGTCCACCCTTCCTTTATCCCAACCATCCCATTCCCCCAAGCTTCCCCCATTCTCCCCTTCTCACGTTTCTCACCCCATTCCCCCTTAGCCCTATGCCACCTCATCCCAAAGTTCCCAGGTTTTGCCCGGAATCTTGTCTACTTCCCATATCCAGGCGGATGACTATATGTTTTTCTTTGGATTCACCTTCTTATTTAGCTTCTCTAGGATCACAAATTATATGCTCAATGTCCTTTATTTATGGCTAGAAACCAATTATGAGTGAGTACATCCCATGTTCATCTTTTTGGGAGTGGGATACCTCACTCAGGGTAGTGTTTTCTATTTCCATCCATTTGCATGCAAAATTTGCAAAGTCATTGTTTTTTACCACAGTGTAGTACTCTAATATGTATATATTCCACACTTTCTTCATCCATTCTTCCATTGAAGGGCATCTAGGTTGTTTCCAGGTTCTGGCTATTACAAATAATGCTCCTATGAACATAGTTGTACAACTGCTTTTGTCGTATGACAGGGCATTTCTTGGGTATATTCTCAAGAGTGGTATTACTGGATCTTGGGGTAGGTTGATCCCGAATTTCCTGAGAAATTGCCTCACTGATTTCCAAAGTGGTTGCACAAGTTTGCATTCCCACCAACAATGGACGAGTGTGCCCCTTCCTCCACAACCTCTCCAGCAAAGGCTATCATTGGTGTTTTTGATTTTAGCCGTTCTGACAGGTGTAAGATGGTATCTCAAAGTTGTTTTAATTTGCATTTCCCTGATTGCTAAGGAGGTTGAGCATGACCTTAAGTGCTGGGAGCCGATTCGAATAGCTGCCATTACAAGATGGCATTTGGCCCCAGCCTCGCTTGATAAACTCCATATTAGGGTTGCAGTTCTTCCACCGGAAAACAGGGTGAGTTGTTGTGATCTAGCTGCCCAAACTTCCCCTGACCGGCAGGGAAACATCCTGGTCTGTAACTGACAAGGATGTTTCCCTGCTTTCTTTCCTGCTGGTGGGTCTCCAGATCAAAGTATCAAAAAGTTGCAAGGCAGACTCCCTATATAAGCAGCCATAGTTCAGAGCCCCTTGCCCCTTGCTTTCTGCTCTCCCTACAACGAAGAGGCTCCAATAAAGCGTGATTTGAGAAGAATCCTCGTCTGGTGGCTGTTCTTTCCTGCTGGTCAGAAAGTTCGCCACACTTAAGTGTCTTTTGGCCATTTGAACTTCTTCTGTTGAGAATTCTCTGTTCAGATCAGTGCCCCATTTTTTAATTGGGTTAATTAGCATTTTAAAGTCTAGTTTCTTGAGTTCTTTATATATTTTGGAGATCAGACCTTTGTCTGTTGCGGGGTTGGTGAAGATCTTCTCCCAGTCAGTGGGTTGCCTTTCTGTCTTAGTGACAGTGTCCTTTGCTTTACAGAAGCTTCTCAGTTTTAGTAGGTCCCATTTATTCAATGTTGTCCTCAATGTCTGTGCTGCTGGGGATATACATAGGAAGTGATCTCCTGTGCCCATATGTTGTAGAGTGCTTCCCACTTTCTCTTCTATCATGTTCAAGACCAATAATATTGAGGTTCACTCTAGGCTTCTGGGTTATCTAGTTTCTGACTCTTGATCACTCAAACAGTGATGAGCATGGACTCCATCTTGTAAGAGGGACTTAAGCCAAATCAGAAGTTTTTGGCTGCTCCCACAAATTTTGTGCCACCAGTGCCCTGAAATACTTTTTAGGAAGGACAACAATATAGATCAAAGAGTTTGTGGCTAGCTTGGTGTTTACCTTTCTCTTTTGGTACATTCCTGTATCAAAAAATACCAGGATATAGTGGTAAAGGTTCTATGTAGGCATCAACTCAACCTCTTCATGTTCAATGACTTGTATGGGTGTTGTCTTCAGCTTGGGGCCTTGATGTCAGTGTGTGGAGAGCAGCCTATTATATTGACAAAGGCCTGAATTAGAGAGTTCCATGGGACCCCTTTGACCAAAAATTTAATTGAATGTAATCTATTTCCAGTACTAGAAACTTTATTTGGTGGCAAGAGATGGTCAGTTGGGACTCTGTCTCCCCCATTATTTGGAGACTTCATTTGGACTGCCTTCATATATTTTTGGAGATGTCCACTGCACTAGATTTTCATACCATCCTTCAAATGTCCCTTACTAAAGCACAAAACATGTATGTTATGTATACATAAACAAGTGTAGCTATATCAAACTGAAAAGCACAGCAAAGGAAACAAAATGAACAGGCAACCTACAAAGTGGGTTACTGTATTTGCAAGCCCCATGACTAATAAGGGGTTAACATCCACAATGTAGGAGGTGCTCACTCCACTAAGCATCAAGCAAAACCCAAAAACACACCTGTCCTGCTGCTGTTCTAGGCTTTGTTGTACTCAGTAGGGATGACCACTGGTGGGTGTCTGCTCACTTCATTGTGAGTTTGTACTAAAATCAATTCAGGAATGGAATAACTTTGATAATTTAAGTTTTCCTTTAGACTAAATCTCTCAGCCGTCAGCTGTTAGCATAATCTTAGCAGGCTTAATGCCCCTGTTTAACATTTATATAATATTTTGGTTACAGGAAAATTTTCTTGCTTCTGTTGACATTTTGACATAGGTTTAAGCAGTTACAGGAGGGATTATCTCAGCTCTGAGAATGCAGCAAAGAGTTCTGCTAATTGCACAGGAAAATTAACAGACTTTTAACATTGTTCTGACTTAATACTTTCACTATTTTCATTTGAAACAATCCAAAAGATTAGTTAAAATTGAATATAAACAGGCCTTAAATAGCTCCATCCACAGATGATCCGCATGTGGTGGTTATAGTTCTGTTACATTTTGTCATTACTTCCATTGTGACATGTTTTTCAATCCTTAGCAAGTTTAAATAGATTCATTTGATTAGAATATTAGGTATGTCTTAAATTTTAAAGAAACCGTGTTTAGCATGGAAAAAAAAGAAAAAAACCAAATTGTTAACATTTTACTCAAAACATACATTTCAGCCCAAATACCCCAACAACACATCTCCCTTTCTTTGCCAAGAGCATGTTTCAGATCTAACTTATTCTGACACCAATTGTTTACGTCTGCAAACCTAGTGCTACAAAACATAATTGCATCAACCGTATCTCGATATAAGTACTGGAGTTTAGATTGTGATGATATAAAAATAGCAGTAGGACTTGGAATGTGGCTTAGAGGTTAAGAGAACTTTGTATTCTTTCAGAGGATGTGGATTTGGTTTTCAACACCCACAAGGTAGCTGAACCATTTTTGCCGTCAGATCCTGAGGATTGAGTGCCCTCTTCTGACCTTCATAGGCCCAGGGCATGCACATGGCATACATACACACAGGCAGACATAACATTAATCCACATAAAGCCAAATCAATAAATCTAAAACTTATTTTAAGAAGCTCAAGAAGTTATTGCTTATGTGAATTCACATGTATATTTTGAAAGCAAATCAAACTTATATCACCCACCAAATTTATACTATTTTTCTGAAAGTCCTCAGAGAGCAGCAGAAAAATTGCAAAAAATATAAACAATCAGGTGATTAATTGTTCTCATCTTCTGGGGAGAAGAATATCTACACCAATATTACTTTGCATTTTACTTAATTTTGTCCCTAAACAGGAGTCTGCATTTATTTGAAATTACATACAGTGTTTCATTTTCCTATAATATGCTAATTTTTGAGAGAAGTATATAATCTGTAAAGTATAGCAATAATTGAATTTAGAGAAACACAATTTTATCAAAATATCATAGTTTCTGTGCATTATAAATTTGAAGAAATTATTCAATACGTGACTTTATTTTCACAAGTTTTGATTAAAGTCCTCTGATTCATAAGAAGACAGGTGTTGAAGAAATGTTTACTAAATGAATCTGAGATAGTAATCATAGACTTTTGATTAAATAAAATGTGTGCATGAGAAGCATTAATTTTTAAACATCACTGGGACATTATAAAGATATTATGTTATGAACGCAGACTTGGTTAGAATATTTGATATATCAGGTGCTATCTAAATGATTTTAGGCAAATTAAGCTTACCTCATCTCATTCACTTCCTGATAATGTAGGTAGGAATGAGTCTGAGCAAGTACCAATGGCAGTGTCTATGGAGTATCAGCATTCATGTGCATGTGTCTTTTAGTCATATCAACTGTATTTATTACTCATCTTAAATTTTTACCTCTGTATAAACATAGATTTTATACATTTCAAGCTATGTGAATAATAAGGAGGCTACTGAGAAAATACATAGGTAATATTCATTCCATTTGCTGCTTTCTTCTCTGTGTAGCCTTTCTATTTTAGTTTGATAGTAATTAATTCCTAGATGGAACTTGTTTTCGACATGCTGCTATCATGTCGGTAAAATTTCCAAGTATTTATGCTATTAACTGTTCTTTTTATCTTATTTGTGCAAATTTCCCTTTTTATACTTATTTTTACTATTTCTCAACATAGTATTAATAATTTTAGCTAGAATAATCAGGCAAAAGATTTTTTTTGTGTGTGAGTGTGGGTGTGTGTGAAATGTCTAAATGCATCTTACTTTGAAAGGAGAAAATCAAGCTAGCACTGTTTTATATGACATTGTTTTATAGATGGAAAACACCAACCGCCAAAAGTATTAAGACTAATAAAGAAATTTATCAAGATTGTGTGACACAAAGTCATAATACAAAATCAGTAACAGTGCTCTGTGCCAAAATGATAACTCCTTGAAATAAAAATGAAAAGTATACTGCTAAGTAAAATAGAAATAAAATTAACCAATGATATAAAACTACATCAAAGCTCTCATACTGAAGACACTCCCACATTTTAAAAATACACAGAGGAGCAACACTGTTAAAATGTCAATATTTCTGAAGGTCACCTGCAGATTCAAGGCTCTTCACATTAAATAACAATGACATTCTTCTTCACACTGAAAACAGGCCTGAAATTAGGAAGAAACTATGTCAGGGCGGGATAAGTGGAGTGTAGCCTCAAAAAAAGCTGTAGGCATTATAATACCTAACTCCAAAATCAACTACAACAATTTAGTTGTATAACAATCATTGTGTTAGCACAAAAACAGACACCCATCAATCAATCAATGAAATAGATGTATGAAATAAATCTACGCATCTATGGAAACTGATTTTCAAGAAATTTTATAAAAAAGGAAGGGGAGAGGAAGGAAGGGGAGCAGAGAAAAGTGTAGAGCTCAATAAAAATCAATAAGAAAACTAATGGTCTTCAGTACATGAAAATAAGAGTATTGTTTACCCACATAAGAAAAATAGGCAAGAACCCTAATTCTCACTAGTAAACAAAACCAACCTCAACCAGATTATAGAATTTTGACACTAATTTAATGTAATTCAATTAATAATTTAAATTTTTACTGCTCATTATTTTATTATGTTTAATAATTATTAAATCTGTGAGTAAAAAAATTATGGTGTGTGTGTGTGTGTGTGTGTGTGTGTGTGTGTGTGTGTGTGTGTGTGTTGTATGTGTGCTTGTGAACATGCAATTTTGGGTGCCTAAAGGGGTCAAAACAGTATCAGATCCACTTTAGCTGGAGTTACAGACCAGTACGTGCTGCTCTATGTGGCTGCTAGGAACCAAACTCTAGTCTTCTACAAGAACAGCAAATACTTTTAAGTGCTGAGCCATCTCCAAAATGCCCGGTTAAAAGAATTAAATGTTAACAATAAAAGCTATTTGAAGAAAATGGACAAAAAATTAAGATGTCTTGATATGTGTGATAATAATATTTGGAGAAGAATCCTAAAGAACAGGAAACAAAATAAACAAAAATAAATGGATACATCAAATAAAAAAGATTATCCTAGCAAAGCGAACAAACACCACGTGAAAAAAACAACCTACATGAGAAAAAATTTGAAGCAATATGTCGTACAAGTGGTTACTATCCAAAATTATGAAAATTAAAACTTTGAAACAAGTGCCATGAATAAAAAGGTACACTAGCCCAAACAGACATGGTCCAAAATAAGACACATACGTTGACAATTGGAAGATGCAAAAGTGTTAAAAGCATTGAGGATGATTAAATAAATCGCCCAATGATAAAATAACCCATTTCAGTAAGTTATTATAAAAAAGCTTAAGGAGAAAGAGTCTTTACAAGAATCGAGAGCAAATTGAAACCTGTGCCTCACTGATAGAAATATAAATTAGTATAGCCATGATCAAGAGCAGTATGAAAGTCTTCAACAAGAAAAAAAAAAGAAGCGTCATATGATCCAAAGGAAATTAATCCAGTGTGTAGGAGTATCTGCAGAGAATATGCATTGCAGCACAGGCCATAACAGCCAAGAAATGGCAACAACATAGGCGGTATCACTAGTAAATGGGCAGATAAAACAGATACATACATATACTGAAATAATATTTGACAGTAATGCAGAATGATACTGCCAATTGTTAACTGTGTAGGGCTATATAAACATTGTATGTTAATTCAATTACACCAGACTCAGGAAGAACCAAGATCTTTTTTTTTTTATTTATTTTTAATTTTTTTTTCCTCCCAGCCTCCCATTTCCCTCCCCCTCCTCCC
>NC_022013.1:35267543-35289192 GCF_000317375.1 Microtus ochrogaster | reverse complement strand
ACTCTATTACAGAGCTACTGTGATGAAAACAGTGTGGTACTGGCATAAAAACAGAGAAGTCGACCAATGGAATCGTATAGAAGACCCGAATTTTAACCCACAAACCTATGAACACCTCATCTTTGATAAAGAACCAAGATCTTATTCATATGTGAAATCTAAAAACTTTAATCATATGGAAGGTGACATAGAATAGTGATTTCCTAAGGCTGTAGTTACAATTTTGTTTCTATTACCTCAGACACTCTATGGTTGGTAAGTCCTAATAAAGTACACTTTATGCAATCTTGAATTTGTCTTTTCTTTCCTCAGTCTCTCTACTCTGCACTTTCTAGTAGCCGATTTTCAGTTGGAATAGCACAATGTTATTCCTCCAACTAATTTACTTTAGTACTCAAAGAAATCTTTAGCATGATGATTTTTTTTACCTTTTTTAATTTATTTATTTATTAAAGATTTCTGTCTCTTCCCAGCCACCGCCTCCTATTTTCCTCCCCCTCCCCCAATCAAATCCCCATCCCTCGTCAGCCCAAAGAGCAATCAGGGTTCCCTGCCCTGTGGGAAGTCCAAGGAACGCATGATGATTTTTTAAGTGTATCTTGAATTAGCTATGAAAAATATTTTGCATCAGACTCTAAACTCTTTAACAGGCTAAAATATGAGTGCAAAAAAGAGTTTCAGATGAGTGTTCACTATTATCTCAATGAGATATATGCAGAGACAGTCTGTGGGAGCAAGGGGTTGATTCAGAGTTTCATTTTTCAGGATCAGTCATCTAGAGAATACATATGGAACCTTCCAGATGGGAAGAACAGCATCAACAAAGATACTATCTACTCTTTGGGGGAAGATACTTTTGATTCTGAGTTATTTGTCTGACAGAAATAACAGAAACTTAATTGAGCAACCTTAGAGATCTCTAAGTTATTAAATTTTGACAAAATTAATAACTTAAAACATGTCTAAGCTATAAATAAGAAATGAGATGTCTGTTTCTCTTACATATCTATAATGATATCCATTGTAATCTATCTTTCCTTATCTTACACTTTGGAAATCTAGGTTAGTAGAAAATATTATATACTGTTGCCATGATATAAATTTCCAGAAAAAAGGGGGTCACAAAAGACATAAATAGAAGCAATATAGTTAAAAAAATCAGAAAAATATTGATGTGTTAATATTTCAACTACATTAAATAATGAAGAGAGAAAAGGCAAGAAATTATTAAAAAGAAATAAGTAATCTATACTATAGAGTGTACAGTTTGGGAGAGATGACAGTCTCCCACTTGTACAGTGACTATATAATCAGCTTTCAATATATCAACGTCAAGGCTGTAAAAATCTCAACAGTTTGAAGATCTCTCCATACCTTTCTATTGGTTGTAAACCCAGGGCAAGAATCAGGTCACAGACAATGTTCTTTCTTACCAAGTAGCATCTGTTACAAAGTAAGTAACAGGCTTCTTCTTTACTGCTCATTCAGAATTGTCAAGAAAATAAATAATAGAAGGAAGATTTTCCCAGTAAAACCATTACCTGTAAGAATAATTTTTGATTATTATGATTGCCTATTTCTTATTTATAGCTGAACAAAGCCAGACTGATGGTAAGAAAATAGAAATTGATCATTAGATTGTATATCATCATCAGTCCCTGCTATATTTAACACCCTAATGAGCGTGTGTGTACCTACATTTGTTTTGGGTGTGCTTGTTTTACAAGAACACTTGTGCATACTGAGGCCTGAGGATAGTGTCAAGAATCATTCTCTGCCGGGCGGTGGTGGCGCACGCCTTTAATCCCAGCACTCGGGAGGCAGAGGCAGGCGGAGCTCTGTGAGTTCGAGACCAGCCTGTTCTACAAGAGCTAGCTCCAGGACAGGCTCCAAAACCACAGAGAAACCCTGTCTCGAAAAAAAAAAAAAAGAATCATTCTCTATATATCTTCCATCTTTTTAAGGGCAGACTGTCTTAATCAAACTCAGAAATCAGTCTATGTTTAGTTTTGCTAGCCAAATTGTCCTGGGAATCCCCTGTCTCTGCATTTCACAGTTGAAATTAGAGGCAGACAGCCATACCATCCAATCTTTACTTAGGCTTCTCAGAATTATCTCTGGTCCTTGCATTTGTGTAGCAAATGCACTAAACACTAAGCCAGCTTAGTCCACACTTTAATATTTTGTAAAGCTTCTAACACAATTAACTTCAAACTAACAGGAACAAAGTAAAGAGAAGTTTTAATGGCAGAATTAAAAGAAATGTTTAACATGTCAATACAAACATTGAAATAGGAATGAAAATGGTATTTCTTTTTATCATGAGTCTGAACAAAACTGTAACAAGTTGTTATTGATTGTACTGTTACTATGGATATCAAAATACTTTTTTTGTTCATTTAGGAATTTAGATGAAAAGAAAATTCAGAAACAAGGAGAAGATTAAACAAATTGGCTCAGAAAGAATATGATCATTTCTTCCACCGTTGTCTTCCCCAAAGATTTTGTGGCATGAGTATTGTTCAGTTATACTAAAAACTGAACACAAGACTGGCTCAGAACACTAATTTCTTATAGAAATCATGTAGCATGCATCTGGTGGGGCAGGTAAAATGATCTTTAAAGGTAATCTTCACTCCAACAGCAATAAAAGTATTTGGGAAATGAAATAGAGAAGCCAGGTCCTTTAAAGACAGATAAGCTACCAAGAAGAAACGAATATTGGAGCCAACAAGAACAGAGTAGATTTAATACTTGTTTGACACTGTCTGTAATTAAATGTCAAGATGGCTACCAAAGATATTACCCTTTCCCATGCAGCTACCTGGCCTGCTGACTTGAAACTTGAAGAAGATACAGAAGTGATTGGAGGTCTAGGAACAGAATGCCCTATATCAAGGTGCCTGGACAGTGCCCCTATGTGATGCATGAACTTCTGTTGGTCCGAATTGTTTCTCAGTGGTTCACATTTGTTTTATAGCATCACAAAATATGCTACAACCAATGCCTATTAGAAGGATTCCAGAGCAATGTAGTTTCTATTTAGGTCAGCTGATAAGGCACAAACTGATTGTGAATGAGGTATATTTTGGCTTATATTCATGAACTACCCAATGAGTGGTTACAGAAAAATGGAAAGAAATGCTACATAGTTCATATATAAGATGCTACCAATTTAAGAAAGGTAATTTAGATGATATTTCCAAAAGTGAGTCAAAATTAATACTCTGGGAATCATTTTGATTACTTTGTTGTTTACTTTTATTCTTGGTGCATATCGCTGGCTGGATAAAAGATAAAAGAATATTATAATAATAACAGTTCTTAATTGTCAAAATGTTTTAACTGGATTTCAATCCTAAAATTATGACATAATAATTGGGGATGTTGATTGAAAATTCCAAACTTAAGCAATGAGTTTAGTATTTAAGATGTGATCTCAGTTGACTTAACACACTGTGTGAGTAGCCTTCTGGGTAGGGCTGCTGGTATTGCCGATTTAGAAGCACCTCTTTAACAATGACATGTTGCTAGGCCTTGTTCTTTGGGCATGCTGAATTTTCTATAAATAGTGGAACTAGGTGATTCACTTTGTGTAATCAGTTGGGGATCTTAAGCAGATAGTTCATGAAAAAATACAGAAAAATAAATAAATGCTAATTTATTTTTAATTTATGAACAAAACCTACAGGTAATATGCTAGAAACTACATTATTATATAGAGATCCAAATGTTGAAATTTGAGTATGTAAATGGATCACAAATCATGCTTATATTACTGTTTCCTTCTGCATTGCTCATATCTATAGAAATGAGGAGTGATTCTACATAAACATACTGATAGAAAACTTGGATTAAAGTTCCTCAAGTTAAATTTAAAATTTACAAAATTATATTAAATATATACTTATACTAAACATTAGTATAAGTAGTGCACAAGGCATAGATTATTACAAGGAATACACAATGCATGTACATGTACACACATAATTATTATCTGAAATTATTTTTTTATTTTTTATGTTTGTGTCAGAAAATGTTCTTTTTATTATTTTATTATTTAAAAAAATACCAATCTAAATTTCCACTCCCATTCTCTTCTCCCACTCCCTCCCACATACTTCCTCCCTCCCCCCTCCAATCTTAAGAGAGGACAAGACACCCTGCCCTGTGGAAAGTCCAAGGGTCTCTCTACTACACCTAGGTTGAGTAAGGTATACATCCAAAGACAATAGGATCCCAAAAAACCAACACATGTAGTAGAGACAAATCCCAGTGTCATTGTCAGTGGTCCCTCAGTCTGCTCCAACTGTCAACCACATAAGAGGAACTAGTTTGATCTCATGCTCATTCACTCCCAGTCCAGTTAAAGTTGGTGAGTTTTTTTTTTTTTTTTTGCTCAGGCAAACTGTTTTAGAGGGTGAACCCCTTATAGTCTTGACCTCCTTGCTCATATTCTCACTCCTTCCACTCTTCAACTGGAACTTGGGAGCTCAGTCCAGTCCTCCGATGTGGTTCTCTGCCTCTGTTTCCATCTGTTGTTGGACAAAGTTTCTATGGTGATATTTATAATAATCATCAGTCTGACTACAGGGTAAGGCCAGTTCAGGCACCCTCTCCTCTATTGTTTAGGGTCTTAGCTGAGATCATCCTTGTGAATTCCTGGGAATTTTTCAAGGGCCGGATTTCTTGCTAACCCCATAATGGCTCCCTCAATCAAGATATCTCTTTCCTTGCCCTCATATCTGTCCTTCCTCCATCTCGACTATTCCATTCCCTCACGTTCTTCTCAACCCTCCTCTTTTCTCCTTCCTTGTACCTCAGCTGCCATGCTCCCAATTTTGTTAGTCAATCTTGTCTATTCCCCATTCCCAGGTGGGTCTATAGAGTAAGGGGTACACTCATCCATTGCTGGTGGGAATGCAAACTTGTACAACCACTTTGGAAATCAGTATGGCGGTTTCTCAGAAAACTGGGAATCAACCTACCTCAGGATACAGCAATACTACTCTTGGAAATATACCCAAAAGATACTAAATCATACTACAAAAGCATTTGTTCAGCTATGTTTATAGCAGCATTATTTGTAATAGCCAGAACCTGGAAAGAAACTAGATGCCCCTCAACTGAAGAATGGATAAAAAAAAAGTGTGGCACATTTACACATTAGAGTATTAGTGGTAAAAAAAAAATGTCATCTTGAATTTTGCATACAAATGGGTGGAATTAGAAAACACTATCCTGAGTGAGGTAACCCAGACCCCCCTCCAAAAAAAATGAGTATGATATGTACTAACTCTAAGCAGATACTAACCATAAACAAAGGACATTGAGCCTATAGTCCATGATCCTACAGAAGCTAAGTAGTAAGGTGAACCCAAAGAAAACCATTATATAGACCCACCTGAAATAAAATTTCATTTGGCATTGTGAGTTTTTATTTGACCTGTGTGATAATGCTAACCTGAGTTTATGGCAGAAAATTACTATAAAAATACATTTTTGAGTTATGACAATTATCTTGGCAATATAATGTTAGAACCATCCATCAACAGACTGTAAGAATCATGCTGAACACCATG
The DNA here is from genome assembly GCF_000317375.1 of Microtus ochrogaster. Lineage (NCBI taxonomy): Eukaryota > Metazoa > Chordata > Mammalia > Rodentia > Cricetidae > Microtus > Microtus ochrogaster. The sequence goes on along the minus strand of NC_022013.1, from coordinate 35,283,610 downwards.
CACAAATTTTCATGATGAAGAGAAAAGTGTCCTGCCTGTGCTTCATCCCAGAGACTACATTATTCTTCCAGCCAGTTTAGTCCCTAAGCCTGCCTTAGTAGATATAAATGAAGGGAATTGGCTGCATGTCTGCCCCATTCCCCAAGTAGGTGTTTATCACCTTTGTCATCTTTACCTTGTCTCCTAGGGTTTTCTTGTAATGGTCTCAGCTGCTAATGCCAGAAAAGCACGAAAGAGATTCTGTTGTCATAAAAGTGCTGCAAACATGTTTTATTATACACTGTGGTGATATAGCTAGCTTAAAAAGCCATCTTTCAAACCATCAAGAGAGGAAGGAAGAGCTACTGAAACCCAGAAAAGATAAAAATAGAAAGTTAAAACTGCAACAGATTCCAACTTCATGCTTTCAACAGCTTCCTTTCTCTCAGAGTTTTAATATCTTAACTTTAAAAGAACATATTGAGTAGGGGAGAGGAGAAAGAACTTTAAACAATCAAGTCTATATCTACAAAGATTTTCGAGGAACAAAAGACTAATGAAAAAGTACCATGGAATAAATAATTCATTCAAACACTATCTTGTCTCATGTGCCTTAAAAAATAATCAAGAGATATGTAAAAATTATCTGTATTATTATTAACGTTTAAAGTAGCCTTTCTATATCTCTCCATCCTTTCGTTTCCTTCTTTCTCTCTTTCTCTCTTAAACAGGGTCTTATATATCCCAGAAATGACTTGAATTTTCAGAATAATAGGCAACAGGAATGACACGCTCTACGCTCTGATTCCCCTACTTGACTTCATCTCTGGAGTGTAAGAATCTAACAGACATCATTTAAGTGCCTATGGGATGATGCCTGGTCTTCATGATGTCAAGCACTTCACTTCCAGCATTTCATCCTCACCCTCAATTCCCCAAGGTTTACTAATAATAGATTTTTAGTGTTTTTTTTTCTCATCTAAATTATGTTGACTCCCATAATTTTAGCTTCAGGAACATAACCCAGGGAGATTTTAAGATAAAATAACTATATGCTCTTGGGGACAGAGAATTACTATCTTACAGCCTTTTATCAGATGTGGATTCTTAGGAAACTGAAGAGTTTTGTAGGATTTCAAAAACACGGTTCATACCTGGTGTTGGTGGCATACACCTTTAATCCCAGCACTCAGTAGGCAGAGTTAGGCAGACCTCTGATTTTGAGGCCAGCTGGTCTAGAGAATGACCTCCCGGAGAGCCAAAGATACATAGAGCAAACTTGTCTCAAAAAACAAACCAAACAAACAAAGAGCCAAATAAAAGACAACAAACAAACAAAACCACTGTTTGTATTTGCTCCACTTGTAAACTGACATTACTAACCATACATTATTTATCGTACACACTTGCAAAGTAAAATAATGTATTCAAAGTTCTTTTTTTTTATTGAGAAAAGGAAAAAAAGTTTCAGCCTCCTCCCAGCCTCCCATTTCCCTCCACCTCCTCCCACCCTTCTTCCCCTCCTCCCACTAGTCTCCCCCTCCCTCTCCAGTCCAAAGAGCAGTCAGGGTTCCCTGCCCTGTGGAAAGTCCAAGGTCCTCCCCCCTCCGTCCATGTCTAGGAAGGTGAACATCCAAACTGGCTAGGCTCCCACAAAGCCAGAACACGAAGTAGGATCAAAACCCAGTGCCATTGTCCTTGGCTTCTCATCAGCCCTCATCGCTCGCCATGTTCAGAGAATCCAGTTTTATCCCATGCTTTTTCAGTCATAGTCCAGCTGGCCTTGGTGAGCCCCCAATAGATCAGCCCCACTGTCTCAGTGTGTGGGTGCACCCCTCGTGGTCCTAACTTCCTTGCTTTTCTTCTCCCTCCTTCTGCTCCTCATTGGGACCTTGGGAGCTCAGTCCAGTGCTCCAGTGTGGGTCTCTGTCTCTATCTCCATCCATCACCAGATGAAGGTTCTATGGTGGTATGCAAGATATTCGTCAGTATTGCTATAGGATAGGGTCATTTCAGGTTCTCTATCCTCAGCTGCCCAAGTAACTAACTGGGGACATCTCCTTGGGCTCCTGGGAACCACTCTAGGTTCAAGTCTCTTGCCAGCCCTAAGGTGGCTCCTTTAACTAAGAATTGTGCTTCCGTGCTCCCCTATCCAACCTTCCTTTATCCCAATCATCCTGTTTCCCCAAGTTCCTCCCATCCTCCCCTTCTCACTTCTCAAAGTTCTTGAAACAACATTTATTTGACTTGGATGTAGTTTATTTAATGCATCCTCCATGGGTGTGTGGGTGCTGTGCCGTGGTTCACCATGGTGCTGTTTAGAGGTGGAAAATTCTGTAAAAAACAGAGCTAATCCAAGGTAGTTATTTCATCAGTATGGAGACCTCAGAAGGAACTGCTGGCAAAGGGGAAAGTAACCATGAGATGTGAGTGTGGCTTCTTGTCCTCCTCCTTCATGCTTCTGTTTCCCTTTTCAGTTCCCTTTTATGGCAATGATATAATAGAAGCCATGGCCAGGACGGAGATGTTCTTGCAGATATTTCAGAAGCTTTTTTACCTCTGGAAGTGTAAATTAAAATTAACCTCATTAGTATCCAAAACTCCTAGCTATGGGGATTTTTTTATAGCAACACAATGGAAAGTAAACATTTTTTTTCTGACATAACCATTGACTTTAATATAATGCATCCTTTCACTTTTTAAAGTTTTTACCGAGATTTGTATAAACTTTTGACATTTAGACTTGCTAAGCACAACCAGAGGATCATAGGGGCATATACAGTATATAAGAGGAGAAAATGGATATAATGTTTTGAACAAATTCATATAATACCTATCATGTATCCTTATCATCTAAATCTGTGATCTAGATTTCCACACTAGGTAAACTACAATCATACTATTACAGCAGGTTGAATCCCATGTTGCAAATGTACCTGTCAGGCATATCCATGCTTTAGCATTGTAGCACATTGTCATAATGTACAGTTAACACCCAAACTGAGTTAGCAAATCTATCAAAAAGAATGTCTAATATTTTGAGTAAATGTATCATATTCACAGCTTCTGGAATACATAAGTGTGCCTTAGGTTGGGCACAACAGAGACCTAGGCTATAAGTTTTACCAAGCCTAGGAAAAGACAGAAAATAAGACATATTTGGCATAAATATTTCTGTCCAGTCTGAGAAGACATTCAGATGTTATTCAGAAAAAGAAATGCTATTCAAGGGGAGAATTTTACATGGCTACAATTTGAGAGTTGGGAAACATCGCAGGTATCTGTAAGATATTCAGGAATTTAACATGAAAAGTTCAACTCACTCTATAGTACAAGCAAATACAAAAGCATAAGATTTTGCTTTAGACAGTAAGATGTTATGATAGAGCAGTGAGGCATTGTAAAACGATATCAATGAAGGAAGAACTAAAATCCGATATCCCCTACCTCAGAGATCATTCTAGGAGCCCCATGCTCTTGTACTGGTACGAAGACAAGAAAGACCTCCTCTGTTTAGTAATCAAGGTGACATTAGTAATAACAGTGCTGTTCCATTTAGAATGTTAAAGAAAGTATTGGTGGATATCTGTGTAGTGGGTGCTTTGTACACGTGAGTACAATGCTTAAAATTCCCAAAAGATGATATCAGATTCTCTGGAACTTTAATACAGAAGGTTGGGAATTACCCATCATGGGGGCTGAGAGGTAAACAGACTCGGTAGAAAAACAGAACGGCCGCTCCATCCCCATGCAGTGTTATGACTTAAAAAATGGGGAAAGGCAGTAGAAATTGAGAAGAAAAGGTGTCTGGAATTATTTAGGGGAACAGAATACACTGCATGGGCTGAAGAAGAGAGATATTGTTTGGTGACACATGTCGTTATCTTCATTAGTGGGCGGAGTTGAGTATAGGGTTCAAATGTCAAGCACCCAGCTCAAGTCACTAAATGTTTGGCAACATTGTCTGGAAACCCTAATTGTGAAGTGTCAAATAGCATCAGAAAAACATGGCTTTATTATCATTTCACTTTCTAGGATTTTAAAATAAAAACCAACCTACTCTATTTATTAACTTCTTTGTCAACACATTAGATAAATGTCATATTTTTTATATAGGCAGATAGAGAGAGAGAGAGAGACAGACAGACAGAAATTAGACTTTCCATTTCTTAGGAATCATTCTTTCTAAATTTCACCTATACTGAAAAGAACATGAAGTTGTATATGTACAGGTTTACTCAAAAGAGTGAAATATAGAGATATTTCAGGATCATTTCCATAAAAACTAGATGAGCAGACTGAGGCCACTAGCAGTGGTACTAGGATTTATCCCTACTGCATGTACTAGCTTTGGGGTATCCTATTCTTTTCGGATGTATACCTTGTTCATCCTAGATATAGTAGGTGGGCCTTGGACTTTCCACAAAGCAATGTGCTTTACCCTCTCTGAGGACTGGATGGTGGTGGGGTGGGAGTGTGTGTGGAGAGAATAGGAGGAAAGGAGGGAGTGGGAACTTGGATTGGTATTTTAAAAATCTGATAAATTTTTAAAAAGTGAACAAAGAAAAAAATTTTAAAAGATGTTTAAAAAGCTAGATGAACACAGAAGCACTCAGAAATTAGATTTAAACATTGAAACGGGGTCAAAACAACATACATGAGAAGAGAAAGCTGTATCTGAGCAGAGTAAGAGAACAACATAAAATATAAATGAGCTAGCCAATACCTTTCCACATGACTAAACTTACAAGTTTCCCTTTTCTTTGGAATTCAAATGCTGAAAAAACATAGCTTTTTGGATGTATATTCTATAGTTCTATAATAACACAATACTACCTATTAAAATTAGAATTTTTATTGGAGATATATATTGAAATGGAAGATCAATGTGAAGTCCCTATTTTCAGTGGCTTCAAACTTTGGCAGAATATCTAATTTCAAATGGAAGCTGGCATAAGTTTACTCTCTGTCAGACTCCAGCCCTTGCCAAGCTCTACAAACATCCAGTTCAGCTGTTTTGGGATAAGATGGATGCCAAAGTAAAGAGGTTTTTGTTTTTCAGATTTTGTTTTTTTGTTTTTTATTTTACTTTTTCATACACTTCCAAACATTTTTCCTTATAAATGTAAGATGAGTAAATGACTGTTTATCATGAGGTTGTTAATTAATATAAAACAACCCACACAAAAAGCTTATATGTAAAGTTATTCAGAGAGTAGCCATGATGAGAGGACACAAAACGAATCCACATTTTTGCTACAAACTCACTTTCACCAAATACTCTTGAAAAGTAAGCGTATCTTTGTGTCTTGCCTACTCAATGGTAAAATAAAGAGATTAATATTAATTCCATAATCATAACAGTGAAAATTATAGGCAGCTTGCAATTTTAAGCATTTGATTTTACTTTTCAATATTTTTCAATTATGAATTTTTACTGAAGGAACTTCTGTTGTTTTGTGGGTATAAACAAACCTGGAATGTGATGATGCTCTCTCTGAAGTACAGATGACTGAGTTCTTTTCATATAACATCTATATACCAGGAAACTTTCAGTGAACTCAAAAGCTAGGTTTCTGTGTTTGGAGTTTCTAGGAGTCATTACATTAATGATTTGATTCATCATTTGTCTAAATTATCACTTTGTTATATAAAGTCTATGTGGCTTTAAAAAGTTAATATCAGCTTATTCCAAATATATACCACATTTTTCATTAGGAAATATTTTACACATTTAGAGTTTAAAGGGATCTTCAAACTAAGAAAGGTCCATTTCACATGTAATATGTAAAAGTATGTTTATAGTCACATCAAGAATCATAAGGTTGGAAGTGGAAAGGTTCAGAGGTCAAGAGCACTGGTTACTGTTCCAGAGGACTCATGTTCAATTTCCAGTACACACATGGCAGCTCACAATTGTCTATAACTCTGGTTACAAGGTATCTGCCACTCTCACAGATATACATGCAAGTAAAACACCAATGCACATAAAATATAATAATTTATTAAAAATAAAAAGAGTCACAAGGTTCTTTAAACTGTATTGTTTACTGGATAATATTTTGAATTAGTCCTAGGGCACCTCAAAATACTATAATGACAAAATAATTCTAATTTAATAAGCTAAACAAAAGCGAGCATCCAAAAATTGTTTCATTCACTTATGTCTAGGTTGCACAATACCATATCATGAAAAAAATCCTGAATAATATTTAATTAATTGAACAGTTACAAATGACCAGATATTCATTGTCATTTAAGAGTAAACACAGATTACCAAGTATATTAAGAGATACGTGCAAAATTTATAGTGTACCTGTGTGAAAACACTACTGTCACCACTAACCTGCTACATAATATGTTCAGAATATTGATATCTAACATATAGCACTCAGAATTTAAGTAATTTCAATCTAATTTAAGTGAATGTGTATATTTTGTTATATGATTCAACATCAAATATCTGGCTTGTGTTTTGTCTAGAAGTAAATGAGGTTTATGATTATTCCCATCAGAGCACCGTTGGGCTATTGTGAACACATAGAATAATGTTTGCAATTTGACTCATTGACCAGACATGATCATTATCAGACTAACCCTGTCAGTGAATTTCCCAATCATTATTTTAAAACCACGGGCAACAAATGAGTAGGACACTAACAATTCTCAAACACGGCAGGGCTGTAGCAAAATAATGAGTGTTTTGCATTCCAGTCTATGAGGAATCCAAACAGATCAACTCTGCATTCTGTTGTTCTAGAAACAGAATTTCTATAACAAATGTTATTTAAATAAGTGGTCATTGATTAGTATTTGAAGAAACCAGTGCAACTAAATAAACACAGTGTATAAATTAGTGTCTCTAGTAATAGTAGGCATTTAAGATTCTTAGGTATGTGATAACATCTTAACTATCACTAAAATTGTTACAAATATGTAACATTTTTAATCATTAATAAGAACATATGCTTATGTTTTAACCATTAATAAGAACATATGTTAGGGGAGGTAGCTCTTTCATTCTTGGTAACTTAGACCAGAAATAATCACACAGAAACTATATTGTTACAATACTGTTTGGATAATAGCTTAAGCATATTTCTGGCTAACTGATAGTCTTCCCTTCTGTGGGCATGCACTTCTTCAACCTATTAGCCTTCTTTATTTGAAATAAAATCTGTATGTTTAAAAGGAAGTTGTACCAGACAAGAGATAGAACCCAGCAATATAATACTTACCTATTATGATAAGATCTAGGAAACCCTTCTCTAAAATTAAAAGAAAGAAAAAACGTATAAAGCATTCATTTTTTTTCTACTAGCAAAACAGGAATATATTACTCTAGATTGGTCAGTCTCTAAAACGTTGAAGAAACATTAAATCAATTAAAAACTTGTAATAGACTATAATATTCCACATTAACCAATCCTTTCTTCAGACATACCCTTATTGCTCAAATTAAAATAGTCTAAATATAACTTAATGTACCAATTAGTTGTATCTTTCCCATTTTAACCTGCTTTATGGTAAGGCTCATCTAGAGCCCTAGGTCCCTATTGTCTACACAGACTTAATAAATGTTTTTTTGTGACCAGCATGTTAGCATAGTCACACTTCTCTGCTTCAGGCTCTTCAATATTTTCTTTATTATGTCTGTTACCCATTTAATGAGTCATTTTCTCAACTAAAAAAAAAAGTGTGTTATAGTATTGGCCAGTAGGAGACATCTGTTCTTAATATTGTCTTTCTGCTTATAATCTATTGATGTCATTATCATTCCATATCACTAAGAAGCCATGTAAGCAAAATAGATGGGAGACTCCAAGGTGAGTTTTATATTTGAAATTAGTGGTTAATTCCCATTGTCTAAAATTTGACTTATTTTTTTTGAGAAAGCTCCATTCTACATATGAGAGTAATCCTTTATTAAGCTGCTTCTTTATGCAATTGTGTTGATTTTTAATCAATTTCTATTACAAATAATGACTTTTACTGAGCTTACTCTGAAAATCAGAATTAGATTGTGTTTAGAACTAATAGCACTCTCATAATAAACCATGACAAAAGCTTTGTTGTTCCTCATAGATGCCCCACTCTGCCCAGCCTCGAGATATCCCAGGAAAGCTTGGCTCACCTTAGTGTGTTAGAGTTGATACTAAGATATTACATTGCTGCTGTCTTATATCCCAATACATGTCTCAATAAAAAAAATCTATTTTTTCTTAACAAATGCTTTTCTATAACTAAAGACTCATCATTACGCAGACAAATTAACTTTAAAAAGGAAATTTGAAAAGAAACAAAATTACTGGCCTTAATGTATATTGTATTTGCTTGGGAAGTACTAGCGAGAGAACAATCATTATCTTGAGAATAAATGTTAAATGGAGATACAACTTCTTTGTAAGCATTATTGAGGGCACAAATTGTCCCATAGAAAAGATTGAATTTTGTAATAATTACACTATTAAAGTGTAGAAAGAAATCAAATCAGCCTGGCAGGAAGTAAAAAAAAAAGAACCAAATTAATCAAAAAGCATGCTAAGCCATACTTGGTAATCTAACAACAAAGCGTTTTTCATATTTTATACTGCTTTCTATTTCTAGAATGGAGTCAGCACCTCAGAACAGTTTGGAAGCCCTTAAACAAATCTTTCAGAATCGCAGCATTTATATTTTGGACTCAATGAATTGCTTTGAGGCTTTGCTGTTTATCTCTTAATCCTTTATTGTTTAATAATCTTTCTTCACAGATGGTGACATGCAAATTATATTTTCCCAATGTAAATAGTGCTGTGAGTGCAGACTTAAACCTGAATAAATCAGATTTGTGGTAGGTGGCAGAGACAATGAAAAAAAAAAAAACACACATGGTGAGGCCACACAAACTTCTTGTTTCCTTCCATTCCTCATGGCTTTTGATTCCTAAGCAGGTGTGGAGTCACACAAGCACATTGTATCCCCGTCTTAACTCAGTCTTATCAACTGGTTCTATTAAATTAAGAGTGCGTAATTGTCATTCCATATAATCACGCTAAGATGTTGATGACTGCAGTGCCTGGAGTAGAAGGAGTTACGCATGACATTCAGCAAACATCTTTGTGTAAAAACTCAGGCCCCTTCTACTTTCAGGTCACACAGCTGACACCACTTTCCACCTTGATGTGAATTTCTCCTCCTACGTCACAGTGCCCCGAAGAAATATATTGTCATTAATTTGCTTATCATATCCAAGGTGTCTATATGATAGAAAGCAGGGTTGCTAAGTAGCTTTTTAAAAATGAAGAGGTATGGGGAGTATTTGTCAAGCTCTAAGAACCAGTGTTGTTATATAAAAACAAAACAAAAAACCAAAATCTTCCTAAATGCAGAAACCATGTAAATATCCTAAACGGTATGAAAAAAAGAATAGACTTGGCACATCCACCCGCGTTACTACTCAACCAATTTTTTCAAATGTAGTTTAGCTTAATGAGCATTAAGAGGTGATTTTAAAGCATGTTTGGACTCAAGTTATGAGTTAGAAGCAAAACAGCTAGTTTTCCTTTATTGCCCCCAAACAAATTTTCAGCATAATGACTGTGGTACTTTTTACTCCACATTAATTTTGATGTTTAAGAACAAAAATGTAACTTTAGTAAGATAATATTCCAGATATTGACTTACAGAGATTTTAGTTACCTTTATACTGAAAAGTTCATTTCCATAGGTTTACCTGCCCGAAATAAGCTATACACCAGCAAAGAATTCAGGGACATTAGGCATATTCAGATAAAATTACCAGGTAAGAAAACTGAATGATTAGCCTTGGGAAAATTGGCAGAAATTTCACAGGTCTACCACGGTATCTCTATGCAAGTGGACAATTATATCCAAAGGAAGAATGTCAGAAGTCAAACAGACAAAACAAAACCTACACAGAATACAGGAGACATATTTGATATCAGATTGATATGGAGGCCATAATACTCAAACATATATTCCTTCCTGGAGGTGAGAGCTTTTAATGTACATCAACTTTAAGATTTTACCAGTATTAGGCTTAAGGAATGTTTGAAAGTTTCTTTTTTTAGATTTCATGGGTGATTATTTTAATTCCATCTGATGAAAAGGGGAGTTTGCCTAAGAGTGTATATAGAAAAAAAAGGCCCTTTATCAAGAAGAAAAAAATAAAAACTCATTTGGAAATGGATCCTTCCTGAGAAATGGAGCATCATTTTGGCTACCAAGCATGTCTGGTCTCTAAGGTTATCTTCTATGTTTCATGTTCATAACATATTCCCTGATTCCCCAGTGAGCATAGGAGCAGAGTGCCTCACATTATCAGGTTGCAAGTCTGCTTAACTAACTTGGAGAGTTGGAATTTGGCTTCCCAAAAGTTATCATCAAATTTGTCTTCCAATATCTCAGGCTTACTCATACTCCAAAACTATACCAACTAAATCTGATGGTTAATAGTTATACAAAATTGATTTATAGTGCAAGTCAGAGGTTTTAATCTGAACATCATTTCTGGAAGTTATCACCAACTCAATCAATATATAGCACACTTTTACAACCCTGCATCATCTTCCATTCAGTTGACACTTAATGGTCCTCTCAGCATTTCATTTCTATCACCACAGGCTAATTTTCCTATATTAAATATGACATAAGAAAGCTTGTTAGCAAGCAACTACTTTCATTCACCACCAGATTTCTAGGGATCTGCTTTCCGACTATGTGTATATGTTCATTCAGAAGTAAATAATAATTCACTCAGAGGTGACTATTTATATAAGAAATTGCCTAATGCCAAAGCCATTTGTCACAATGCCCTCCCATTAACAATGTTCTCTTGCTTCCTGTCATCGCTAATGTTCCATGGTATAGGTCTTTTTAATTATACTCTTTCTAGCCAGAGCCAATAGCATTTCACTATGGTTTTAGTTTTTCTTTAATATGATGACCACCATTAAAAAACAACTATATTCTAAATTATAGTTGATATTCTTGTAGTGTCAGCATTATTAATAAACTTGTTAGAAACAGAAACTTTATACTCCACCTTATGCTTAATAAATCAGAAATTTTGAGGTTGGAACAGTCATTTGTGTTTCTAATGAACCTTCTATGTGATTAAATAAAATCATGTGCTAAGGTAGCTCCTTGCTCTCCAACACTGTATTAGCAATATCAGAAGATATAACTAAAAGGCACAAATTTTGATATATAGTTAACAAGCGTTATTTTATACAATAGAAGCTAATAATCCTTATACATATACACACAGAGAGAAATACATAAATATACATACTCAAAAACATATATACATATGTGTGTAATTTGAATTTTTTAATCAATCAAATATATATATTTGTTAAGTTAGTTTACTACATTTTAAATTATATTGCCTCTTTCACAATCAGCTACCAGCATGCTGTTCTCAATCAGAAACTTGTCTGCATCTGATCTTTATTAGTCATGGTAGTCAGGTGTTGGGAGCAATCCCAATGTGATAATAAATGAATCATTGCCAAAAATAGTGATACAACAAAATTTTATTTAGTCTTTAAAAAGAATACAATATATAGTTTATCATAACCTATATAAAATGTACACATTATGTTAGTTAATTATCTAGACACAGAACAAGTAAATCTGAAACCATTTCACTTTGTGTGTGTAATCTAAATATTCAAACACACAGATTAAGAGAGAATCATGCAGTTACCAGAACCTAGGTGTTAAGACAGAGAGTATAGACTAAGAAAGGGAAATAATGGTTAAAATATCTAAAATCTCAGTGAAACAGGAGGAGACAATTCTGGTGATCCACTGCATAGCAAGCATCACATGTCACTGCATTGAATTTGGGTTCTCAGCCTGCAGTGATGTTGATATGTTATAATATAGAGGGTGTATAATAGAGGGAGATGTTCTCTTGCAAAATATACTGAGATACTGACAACTTCCTAATTCTTTGCATTCTAGCTGAGAATTTCCCATGCCACAAACCTTACCATGATGTTTTGTGCTGTGATAACCCCAGAGATTACAGAGCCAGGAGACTATGGGTTAAAACCATTGAAACCATGCTTCAGAATGAACTATCTTTTTTTATGAATTAATTAGCTCATAAACCATGTCACATTGATGGAAAGATAAGAAAATTATAGTAAATAAAATAAACAAAATTTATTTTATGTTTCAAATTGCTAAAAACAAATTTTGAATGTTCTTAGCACAATGGATAAGTTTATGAGGTAATGTATATTTTAACTGACCAGAACAAATCATTGTACGGTGATTACATGGAATATTCATAGTATTGAATCCTATAGATATACACTGTTATTAGTTTTCAAAAGACACTTTAAAGAGCAAAGTTGATATAAATTTAATAGTGAAGCATTTCTGCATGCACTAATTTAAAATCAAGGCAGCAACTCTCCTGAATTCACAAACTCTCTTCTATAATCTAGTACTTAGCATTGCTAAAATCATGGCAGAGACTCCAAACACTCTGTGAAAAAGAGGTTTCAGAGAATAAAATATCAAACCAAACCTTTCCAAGACATTTTCAAACTAGGATGCTTATAAAGTTAAACTCAACAGGGAGAAATATCCAAGCAGAATTTTAATTATGCCAATATGCAATAACCTTTTCAAGAGCAAAGTCTATTTTTGACAACTTTTTTTTCCAAGCAATTCAATGTTCTTGAATTATTACTAAGTTTAAATTATAGAATTTCCAGACCTTTGCCATCAGTTTTGGGGGTTTGTTACTATTGTTGTTAGTCTTATTTTGGTGATATGGAGACTGGTCAAGTGGAATCCATTAGGAAAGGAGGGTGAGAACAGCTGTTTATTTAGTTGGTCTAGACTTGAGGCACCTGCAGTATATGTGGCCACACTGAACAGTTGAAATAGCTCTTAGTACCAAGAGAATCTGATAAAGATGACATGATTGAAATATCAAAAGCATCCCCTTTAAATTGCAAAGTTTCCGGTAAGTATTAATATCATATTCCATAACAACCAATTATGCAGGTAATAATTTTAATTTGAAAAATCTATAGAAACCCATCCCCAAATATTTTTTAAAAGTTGAGAGACTATTTTCAGTTTTGTTTTCTCTAAAATAATGATGTATTAATAGTGAATTAATTAATCCATAATCTACTTCTTTCACAAGAAGTTAATTTAAATATAGCTATAAAATGGCAAGTTACATTGTAAGAATACCTAATAAAAATTAAAAATTACTTTTTTGGGAAAATATGGAATCATTTTGCTGTTTCTTATAAAATTGTGAAATCAACACAACTAGCTTGTTCCTTGATCTTGCATTAGAACTCCTCTACTTCCATCAGTACATATACATAAATCTTTTCTGCAAACTGACTGTTGCCAAATGAAGGAGAAAGAAATTTAAGATGTATTATTTTATAAAATAGCATCTACAAAATCACTATTAGATAGGTTAACAAATAAATTAAAAGGAGTTTATTTTTGCTCTATAACTTTTAAATATTAGGATAGAGAATAGTTAATAGATGAAACATAAAATGTGATTTTAAAAAAAGGAGATTTAGTATCAACTTGGCTATAAAATTACACATTATGAGAATTTCCAAAGCAGGCTCTCTGACAGAATGATGTCATTTTTGTTATCTCTGGGTCCCCAGTCAATCATATAGAACCCACCCACATTGAAGATTGAACATTCTCCACTTAGTCTGCCAATATACCTGCCAGTCTCCTATGGAAACACCTACTTAGATACAATAGAAGTAATAATCCATTTGTTCCTATGTATACCTTAATCTACACATATTCACATTTAAAATTACAAAACCACCTCCAATAGACATTCATATACAACACTTATTGCTACACTCACCATCCAGATAAAAATAACATGGCAAAATTCCTAGTTAGCATCATGCAAAGAAGACAGAATTTCATCTCTCTTCTGTGAAAAGAATATAAAGTTTATGAGTAGTGCTTACTATTCTCCTGGCACCCCAAATTATAAAATAATATGACACAAAATTTTTCATAACTACTGATATAATTTTGATTTATCTTATATGATCAAGAACTAAGTGGTAGATGAAAGCAAAGACATTATGATGTATGATGTCATACATCTTCAATCTCAACCAGCAGGAGTCTAATAAGTTTGTGTCAGGATAAACTATATAAAAATTCTTTGTATCATAAAGCAGTATGCATAGAAATGAAAACTGGGTATTTGCTTTGAATATATGCATATGCTCATATATATTGGTAGGTGTATATAAAATCTATTTCTTAACAAGATAAAGAGAATGTACTCTTAAAAGCTAGGGGTGGATCTGGGATAAAGGGGAAGTAGGGGGAAACTTTGGTAAGGAGAGGGAAGAAGAGTTGCAGTAAGAATGTGAAATATGAAGAAGAATTAAAAAAAGAAAATTAGTCTTATTTCTATAATTCATACATTAAAATAGGTACAAATTAAAGCAAACTGCTACTACTCAAATAATATTTCCTTTGGTTTTCAAAAGCAACTCAACAGGTCTGTGACCAATTACTTGTCTCAAACTTTCATCCTAAATGGTCTGAGCTATTAATGATGTGGTATTCCCCTGTGTCAGTTGTGAATACTTTTTATTACCATTGGTTAATAAAGAATCTGCTTTGTCATATGGAAGGACAGAATGGAACTAAGCGAGAAAACTAAACTGAATGCAGAGAGGAAAAAAAAGGCAAAATCAGGGAGACATCATGTAGCTGTAGGAGACAGATGCTGGGACATTACAGATAGGCCGCAGCCTTGTGGTGATATATATGTAATTTAGTATGTAAGAGCTATTTAGAAATATGCATAAGCTATTGGCCAAACATTGTTGTAATTAATATAGTGTCTGTGTGATTATTTGGGTCTGAGTGGCCAGGAAACTAAAGTGCAATCTCTGCTTTCAAATGGAACCCAAAGGCTGGCCTGGAGCCATATAAGACTACAAAAAGCTTAAGAAAACAAAAGGGCCTTCTAGACTCACAAAAATGGGAGACAAATGCAATTTCTTGGTAGCCACATTTTTTCAGATAGGCTCTCTTTGCTGGCAGTGTGTAAAGGTATGGTTTCTTTAAGAGACAGCTTCCTGACTCGGCTTTAGCAGCAAAATCTGCATGGCTCTGACTCTTTTGGTAGGTACTTTGTACTTTGTAGCACTTAAATGGGGTTTGTGAGTAGCATGTTACAAATTGCTTAATGGCAACATAGACCCTCTGTATCCTGGAGATGGGGCAGTGAGTGTGGCTCACAGAGGTGGTGAACATACCTCTGCCATGTTGGACTGGGCAAAGCCAACCGGCAAAACCACAGCATTAATTCTGGTCATGCCTACTTAGCATTTAAAAACAAATTTTCATGGTCATAAAATGATTACAGATACACAAATGCACAATAAGACAGATTCAGATGAAAAAGACCTCTGAATGAGTCAAGTATTGGATAAATGAACATGGGCTTAAGACAGAAAAAAGAAAGATTACAGAAAGTCATTGATTAAAGAAGAAAAGATAATAAAATAAATATTAAGGAGTAATAGAGTAAAAAATTTCCTTAAAGATGTAAAATGTACAGTCTTGATTATGTATATCATTGTGTTTTCTTTGAATTTTTTGCCTGTGAATGAACTAAGTAGAGACATTTTATTGTATAGGCTGCTAATCTAAACAAACATTTATTTTAAAAGTATCTTGACTTCAAAAATTCAAGGCTATGTTACCTTGGGAAAGATGTTTTGCTTTTGTTTCACAGAGGATGAGAACCTGTGGGTTCCTTCCAGACTAATGTGGATTGATGGAACAAGATCCTCTGAATGGTCTCTGTGAACGCTAAAAGTATTTCACTCAGCAAACAACAGGAAGCAGTTCAGAAAAAACTGAACCCAAATTCCCCAAATAGTTGTTTATAAATGTTTGTTTTCATTTGGAAAGGATTGATTATAAATGATTAATGGTCACAATTTCTAAAAAAAAATAAATGAAAAATTATATAGAGATGAATATTTTGCATTGATATGGATTTTGGTTTATTGATATAAATTTAAGGTTAA
>NC_022013.1:35259180-35267443 GCF_000317375.1 Microtus ochrogaster | reverse complement strand
ATATATATATATTCCTACTCTTGTTCATGTATTTGTACAGCTCATTTAAAAATGCAACATATAATTAAAATCGTTTAATAGTAATCTATAATAGTCAAACTGTACTCATGTTAGTTAGGTTTTTTAGATATACAGAGATATATTTCAGTTAGATAGAAAATCTTCAACACTTGAAAGACCTACAGAATATTGCATTTAAAAGGTTTTAAGAACTTAGACTTTTCTTGACAGTGAGACATGTCTGCTTCTGGCAGTACCAATTACTTCAGAGATGTTGATGGGCATTGAAGAAACTAGGTATGAAATTTGCCTTCAATGTGGCAAGCCTAACCAATTGATAAGAAACTGCTCTTGCCTGGACTGCTTGATAGTGTGCTGTGTGAAATTGACATGCAGGACCCACAGAAAATAACCTACTCTGCAAATAGGGAATGGTCATTCAGGGTTCCTGCTTGATTAAAGAGTCTACCAGACATTCTGCAGGACACAGAAGAAAGTGACTAACAAACTACCAACATGGGTGAAACAGTCTTTCGAATTTCCTGCTTCCTGGAAAAGTCTGCCAGATATTATGGGCTTGTAGGTTGAAGATGAATGATCCAATGTTACAGAAGAACTTTGGGTAAATGTTCAGGCAGTGAGATGCCTCTGTCAATTGTAGAGTTTTGGAAGTTGCTTACAATGTACTTCCTGCTTACTTAGGTAAACCCCCTTTTGGGGTCTTTGATGTAATTGAAGACAGATAGTTATAGCCTTTTTTACTTATGAACAAAAGATATATTAGGTATAAAACTTTATATACAAATAGATTAAGTACTGTAACTGTAATCTTGCTTGATACCTGTTTTGTTATATGTAATTTTATTATGTTAAAGTCAAAACCTTCTTTTTTATTTAGACAGAAAAGGGGAGGTGATGTGATGTTCCCCTTTTATGCAGAAAAGAACTAGGTGAAAAAACTAAACTGAATTCAGAGAAAAGAAGGCAGAGTTAGGGAGATGTCATGTACCTGCAGAAGGAGACAGACATAGCACCTTACTGGTAGACCACAGCCTTTTGGTGATAGATTAATAGAAAT
Organism: Microtus ochrogaster; assembly: GCF_000317375.1. Taxonomy (NCBI): domain Eukaryota; kingdom Metazoa; phylum Chordata; class Mammalia; order Rodentia; family Cricetidae; genus Microtus; species Microtus ochrogaster. Next base: position 35,266,365 of record NC_022013.1, on the reverse strand, counting down.
GGTTAATTTAATATGTAAGAACTAGGTATAAATATACCTAAGCTATTGGCCAATCAGAGTTGTAATTAGTATAGTTTCTGTGTGACTATTCAGTTCTGGGTGACCAGGAAACTAAAATGCAATCTCTGCTTACAATTTTGGTAATGCCTACATTAATGGCTGTCATTTCTAAATATCCTTAATACCTGAGCAAAGTAATAGAACTTGATCCTATGAGGGTTACCAAGTAAAGTTCCATCCAGTGTCACTCTCCAATGGGGCTGAATGGCTTCTCCTTGACTCCACTTACTTTCTCCTCTTCTGTCTGTTTGCAATCCCAGCCTTGCCTTATTCTGCTAAGCCAATGGCCAAAACAGATTTATTCATTAACCAATAAAAGCAACACACAGACAGAAGGACATCCCACACCAAAGGGGTAACAAAAGAAGAACAAAGTAGAAACTGGCTTTAAATATGTTTAAGAGCCCTAGAAGGCAGCAACTCCTCAAAGAATTAGCCTGTAATTATCATTCAACTAGAGCGAAGCTGTGTGCACATAACTATGTACACATGTCTGTTGGTGGCCTTTCAGAACATCCAAGAAAGCCTCCATTATTAACAGGAAAGTTTGAGGGTTTTGTTTGTCTGTTTGTTGATTCTAGTGGCATTTCAATTGTATTTTAATAAATAAAAGCTGCTTAAAGATCTGAGACTAAAACAGTCCCACTGGTCAGCCTTACAAATCAGATTATGGTAACACACACCTTTAATCTCAGTAGCCATATGACATTACAACTTTAATCCCAGTAGCCATATTATTTGCCATCGAAATCGGGTGGTGCATGCCTTTAATCCAAGTCCTCGAGATGATTATAAAATGTGAGGAAACAGCTCTTAGACACACAGTCTCCTCTGAAATTCCAGGAGGCAGGCTCACCATTTTCAGACTGAAGTCGAGGTAAGAGCGAGTGACTGGCTGTTTTGCTTTTCATATCTTCAGGTTAAACCCCAATTTATGACCTTGGTTTTTATTAATAGTGATTCAGTTGCTTGTTTTGTTTGTTTTTCTGATATCTGGAGCCTAAACAAGGTGGGGTGATTGTTGAAGGCTTTACATGCATGCCATTGTATTTCCTTCACTAAAGAATTACCTGTTATACTTTGTAAATTAAAGCATGGTGTTCCTTCTTGCACGTGCAAATAAGAAGATACAGTGTAGCATTCTTCCTTGATTTCTCTATGTTCTGTGTCAAAGACACATGATGTCTTCAGGAATAGGATATAACCATCTAGTTCTATTGGGTAACTGAGACAATAGCAATGGCCTGTGCTGCTTTCTGAGACCTCAGAGGTTTCCTGACTCACAATATTCAAGCAGGAGGATTACTGTGTATGACACTGGGGCTTTGGTTTAAAAGTCCATGACTTTTAGGAGCAATGTCATTCATACATATGGAGGTTACATCGTTTTAAATTATATTTTTATTCGTTTTCTTAAAATTGTATTTTTACCTAGAGTTTCCCGAAGCTTTGTGACTTTTTAATAATGCGTAGATAGATTTGACCCTTGGCTGGTCTTCATGCTCCTGCTCTTACCCCTGTATCAACCTTTCCACCTCAATTACTTCCCACTACCCCACTCTACTTTTGCATCATATGGGTTTTGCTATTTGTTCCTTTTTGGACCTGTTAATATCCTCTTAACATACTTCTCATGGATCTTTTTATGCTTCCTAGACTCTATTGACTCACACTGCACTGAAACACAGAAGCCTAAAAATCCTAATCAAAGATGCAGATATGAATGCATACAAAAAGTATTTATTGCTTTGCAATATAGAACTAACCATACAAGTTATTCTCTTTGTTAATCATTTATAAAAATTTTAATGAATAATGCACCTAAATTAGTGTTTTCTCCCATTGTATGTTGTTTTGATTACATTTATACTAGTGTATTCTATATTTCCATTGATCTACTGGAAAAACTATTCAGGCTTTCATCTTGTATGAGGTTTTATTCAATTTTTAAGCAGTTATCTTGAGTTCTACTTTATGAAAATGTTCAAAATGAAATCAAGGCTTACAAGTTAAAAGCCATTCTTTCTGCAAAGTTAGTTGGAAAAGAACCACTTTCTAAAGCATGTGGGAGTCAGCTGTGCTCAGTGTACACTTGGAGTTTCATCTCAGACTGGTGTAATGAAAGACTCTGTTATCTGTTGTTCAGTGTTTGCTTCTTCTGGGCATGTACATTTGAAGAGTGAATTGCAGCTGCCTGTATCCCAAAGCTATACAAGGTAAAAAAAAAAAAAAACAACTTGTGCGTAAGCCTTCTTAATAATAACAGCATAATAAGTGTTCTCTTCACACACAGTGATCAGCATCCAATGAAGAACTGACCACACAAAAGCCAGAAGCACCTATACTGAAGTTGGAATGACCTTCAAGCCTCAGCTCAACCACACACACACCAGGTCATACCATAAGAACACTGTCAACTTTCCTGAAAAGGGTGTCTCTTGACCACTTTGTCTTCCTTTGATTTTGCTATTGTTGTTTATCTGAATTATTCATTCCTCATTCTAAGGCGTGGATTGTATGTATTATTCAATGAGGAAGGCATCAGAAATCTATACCTTCTTGATGGAGGAAGGTCATTGGTTGATTTAATAAAGAAGCTGCTTGACCTGATAGGTTATAACGTAGGTGGGAGGAGCAGAATGCTGGGCGGAAGAGGAAGTGAGGTCAGAGACTTGACAGCTCTCCGCTCAGGGGCAGATGCCCCAGAGAGAGACATGATGCTCCACTCCTGCGGGCAGAGGCGAGAGCTCTGCTCTCTGAGGCACACGCGATGAAGCTCCGACCCAGGATGGACGTAGGCTAGAATCTTCCCGGTAAGCACACCTTGGGGTGCGACACACATGATTGGAAATGGGTTAGTCCAGGAGCAAGAGTTAGCTGAGAAAAGGGCTAGAGCTAAAGAGTCAAGCAGTGATTAAATGAATACAGTTTGTGTGTTGTTATTTCGGGCATAAGCTAGCCTGGGAGGCGGCCGGAGTGGCGGGAAGCAGCCCGCCGCTCTTATTACTACACCTTCTGTCCCAAACCCACAAACTCAAACTGCCTTCTAAATGCCTGTTGGTGCCAATAAACAAATTATACTCCCCACATTAAGCATAGGAACTTCTCTTCAGTGAATAGCCGTGAATAGAAGACTCATGGCAACTCAAGCTACTGAGATGAAAAGGATGGTTGAGATCTTAGTTCAAAATAGATTATTTTATTCAGGAAATATTAAACTCAGGAAATATTGCATAAGAGAAAGTAGAAAGGATGTACAAGACAAAAGATAGGGAGATGCCAGGCAGTGGTGACACACATCTTAAATCCCAATACTCAGCAGGCAGAGGCAGGAAGATCTCTGTGAGTTTGAGGCCAGCTTGGTGTGCAAGAGCTAGTTCCAGGAGAGACTCCAAATCTACAGAGAAACCCTGTCTTGAAAACCTAAAATAAATAAATAGAGAGAAAGAGAGGCTGTGAAATACCATCTTTTTTGATGACACAGTGACGGTAACATCACGGGAGTTGAATTTGCCCACATAGGGTCTGCACAAGACTGACCACCAAGCCCAACAGTCAGTCATGAAAAAAATAGGGGTTCATAGGACATACCTCTCCCCGTGAACTATTGGTTATGCATAAATTCTGGAGAAGGGCCTGTCACTGTCTCCACTTGTAAATCCACTGCTGGACATACAAGGATCTAAGGGGTTGTTTCAAAAGCAATAGTTACATGAGTCCTGGTTAAACTCAGAGGATCACAGAACAGAAGAAAACATTATGAATATAAGAGAGGAGAGACAGTTGTCAGTGGTGAGATGAGGTAAGACAGAGTGGGGTGATCATCAACAGATTGTGTTCTACATATGCATGTAATTAAGTGAATATACTTAATAAAAATAGGAATATACTAATTAGATCCCTGTGGGATTGTATAATTTTTTAATCATTTTTCTCCCTTTCTTTCTCTTTTTGAAAATGATAACATTTAATGAACCTCCTTGGATGGCTTAAAGTCCCCAGAACACAGGCACTTCACACATCCCCTCAATCTTCACTTCAGCTCTTCTGCTGAAGAACTTATCTTCACTGTGACAGGCTGTTTAGGGAACGTTCCCTTCCCAAGAACTTTGGAGTAGCCTTACTGCACACCGTCAATGATGTAAACAGCTGCAGTCTTGATTTTGGCGGGACTAACCTGTGTCTGCTCACTGACTAGTGTCCACATTATCCAGGGTGACAGGTGGGCAGGGGCTCTGGTTCCTCTTTAAGTGGGAATGCCTCATACCAAGTTTCCCAAAGTCACTTGAGTGATATTGGTTGAAGTTGGTGATGCATGCCTACAGCATTCCCAGGGCCTCCAGGGTATATGCAGTGCTTACCAATGCTGTCAAGACTATGTGTCAAGTGGCCCCAAAGTTTCTGGGGGTCTTCCTCAGTCTGTATGGCATGGTGGGAGCAGAAAGGAAACTCTTTTTTGCCTTTCTAAGCATATATTATTCTGAATCATTTTTTCCATCTCTCAAGGTTTCTTCTATCTACTGGAACATTTAGGAGCATAGTAGCATACTTCACTCCTTAACACAACTATTTTCCGTCTTTTAAATGAGTATTTCTTTCTTATGCTGTTCTAAATTCGCTGCTAGATGACCCTCATTTTAGCAAGCACGTGTGTGTGTTTGTATATCTGTGTGTATGTGCATGCATATGCATGTTCATGTGTGAATGAATGCATGAGTGCATATATGTGTACAGTTTCAAGGATTTGTGTTGTGGGAATTTTCATGTGGAGATCATAGGAAAACCTTGGTTTTCATTCCTATAGCACTGTATACCTTTTTAAATTTTTTATTGCAGGATATTTGTACACTGTGTGATGATGTACCACTCTGAATGGTTTAATAAAAAGCTGAATGGCCAATTTTTAGGCAAAAAAGTTTAGGTGGGACTTCCAGGAACAGAGAGGTACTTGGGAGTTAGAATCTCCAGAAATATACATAAGGAGTTGGACATACAGAATGGAAGAGAGGTAAGAATCATGTGGATGGATGTAAATTAATAGAAACAGGTTAATTTAAGTTTTGAGCTAGTTTGGAATACAACTAAGCTAAAGCCCAAGATTTCATAATTAACAATACTTCTCCACACCATTATTGGGGCGTTAATGTTCCCAAAAGACAGTATGACAACAATTTTGAGGCAGGGTCTCACAGACTAAGAACTTATCAAGTAAACTAAACCTTCTAACCAGAAAGTTCAGGGGCTCTCTTTTCTCCCTCTCCTCATCACTAGGTTTATAAATATTCTCCGCCACACTTGCCTTGTTGATACTTGAAATCTGCGACTAAAACAGAGGTTTCTGTGCTTGTAAGTAAGCATTTTACTTCACTGTATTTTAAAGATTCTACACTTCTCCAAGCAGAACACTCAAATTCCTCCTTTCCAATCTACTTGTCCCTGTTAATGCTTTTCTTTCCATGAAATGTATAACATTGTCTTAGCCACTGTTCCATTACTGTAAAGAGACATCATGACCAAGTCAACTCATTAAAAAAATAATTAATTGGGGCTTTGCTTACAGTTTTAGAGGGCTAATCTTTGATTTTCATGGTGAGAGGCAGACAAAGATGATGCCAGGTGAGTTGCTAAAAGCTTTATATCTCAACCCATGGGCAGCAGGCAGAAAGAGAAAGTGTTCCTGCCATGGGCTTTTGAAACCCAAAACTCTACAACCAGTAACACAGCTCCTCCAACAAGGTCATACTGACTCCAACAAAGCCATACCTCCTAACCCTTGCTAGACAGTTCCACTCCCTGTTTGACTGAGCAGCTAAATAGATGACCCTAACCAAGTCATTCAGTTCATCACACACATTTTCTGCAATTGCTTTAGCCAAACATTTGGAACTTTGAAATGTCTACTTTTTGTGTTTTATGTGATTGTTTTTCTGTTACAACTTATACCATGAAGATCTTAGATCAGGTTCAACCTGGATCTTTTCATGTAACAGCAGGGTTTTTTTTTTTTTCATTTTTCTCCCTTTTAATTTTTATATTATTTATTTTTTATTGATTTTTATTAAGCTCTACATTTTTTCTGCTTCCCTCCCTGCTTCTCCCCTCCCCCCTTCAAGCCTCCCCCAAGGTCCCCATGCTCCCAATTTACTCAGGAGATCTTCTCTTTTACTATTTCCCATAGAGATTAGATCTATGTAAGTCTCTCTTAGTGTCCTCATTGTTGCCTAAGTTCCTCGGGGTTGTGATTTGTAAGCTGGTTTTCATAGCTTTATGTTTAAAAAACACTTATGAGTGAGTACATGTGTTAGTTGTCTTTCTATGTCTGGGTTACTTCACTTAAAATAATGTTTTCTAGCTCCATCCATTTTCCTGCAAAATTCAAGATGTCATTTTTTCTACTGTATAGGACTTCATTGTGTAAATTGGTCATCAAAAGAACAAATAATCCAATAAAAAATGGAGTATAGACCTAAACAGAGAACTCTCAACAGAGGAATCTAAAATGGCTGAAAGACACTTAAGGAAATATTCAACATCCTTAGTCATCAAAGAAATGCAAATCAAAACAACTCTGAGATTCTATCTTACAACTGCAAAAAAGGACAAGATCAAAAACACTGATGACAACTTATGTTGGAGAGATTGTGGGGAAAGAGGAACACTTCTCCATTGCTAGTGGGAATGCAGACAGATAGAGCCTCTTTGGATGTCAGTGTTGCAATTTCTCAGAAAATTAGGAAAGAACCTTCCACAAGACCCAGTAATCCCACTTTGGGGTATATATCCAAAGGATGCTCAATCATGTCACAAAGACATGTGCTCAACTACGTTCACAGCAGTTTTGTTTGTCATAGCCAGAACCTGGAAACAACCTAAATGCCCCTCTGTAGGGATAAGTCCCACCCCTTAGGGGGCATGTTCGCCTCGGGATAATGTTTACCCATAAATCTGGAGAGCTTGCTCCCAGTGCTCACTTCTGCTTTCTTGGTCTCCCCAGGAACGGTGATTCTGTAAGTCTATTTCCCCGTTAAAGCTGTATATATTTTTACAATCTGTCTGCATTCATTTACGCCATTACATTTTGGCGTCCAACGTCAGGCTATTTTTCCCCTGCCCCGGCACGGGGGG
>NC_022013.1:35246562-35254791 GCF_000317375.1 Microtus ochrogaster | reverse complement strand
GGGACAGAATAAGAATAATTTTATACTTGATGAACTTTCTTTGCTTTTCCTCATATCTGTGTCTTTCTTTATATGTCAGTATATGTCCTTGTTGTTAATGTTTAAATTCCCCATAAGAAACAACAACTTTCCCTACAGTAATCTTTAAAGTTTCCAGGATAAAGATGGGGCCCCACGACATCAACTCAATCTGGTTTTTATGACGTCATGAATATTTTTTAAGCGCTAAAATTAGACCTGTTTTTTGGTACCAACTGCATGAGACAATTTCGAATGGTGCCCATTTTAGACAACACTCTGGCCAGACCTTCTCAAAACGCTCAGAGACTAGTTATAATTTTCTCAGGTCAAAGGTTAATTTGGGAATTTTACCATCATTTGCTTTCACAGGAGCCCCTAAGAAGAATGTCACCCCCATGTCAGCTAGAAGCAATTTTAGAGGATGACGACCCCTCTCCCAACAGAGTTTGCCCTCAGGGTTAGGGACATCTTTTAGTGGTTGGTTTAGGGTTGAGGGGATTGGGATATATTTTATGGAATTAGGGGTATTTTCAAAAAAAAAGGGTGGGATTAACTGGTTTGATGGGATGATTGGTATTTGTGAGTTACTGTTTTTAGAAAATTGTATTGGTACTGTTTCCTGTATATTGATATATTGAATATTGAATGTGAGTGTTCCTACCTCTATTGTTGTATAAAAGAGTATGCTTATAACTTTGTCTATATTGTATTGATACATCTACCATATTACAATGTACATTTCTACCTCTGATACTATTTATATAATAACATTGTTTATATTTGACATTGTTTACAGTTGAAGATCATTGTCTTCATATATTGCACAGTTATTTATTCTTTTAGTCTTCAAGTTAGATAGGTATTGAGAATTATATGTTTGTCATATTTATTTTTAGGTTAATCAGGTCTTTTAGATACATAGAGATTTTATTTAGTATAGATAGTATAATCTTCAGTCTCTTCGAAGAGCTGTAGAAAATGGCCTTTAATCTAACCTAGAATTCTGTGCCTATGAGACACAATTACTTATGGCAATGGCACTCTACTCCCAAGAGAACGTTGAGCACCAAAGACACTCCAGTGGGAGCTTGTCTTCTTGGCAGAACTGGCCTGTGGGTTAAGAAAAGTCCATACATCAACTTCTGACAATGAAACAGGATTGTCTTATCCTGCCAAGACAGGGTAGGATAGTTCTAAGAAAGTTCCTTGCCTTTAAGAATGGTATGTCAGTTATGTTAGGCCTTAGCCAAAGTTGGTTGACTCAACATTGCAAATGAGACTTTGGGTGATTGCCCAGGTAGTCAGTTGTCTCTGTCAATTGTTACACATTTAGATATATCTTGTTTGTTAAGTAATATTTATTCCCTTCTCAGATCTTCAACAGAGTTGAAGATTATATAATTGTAGTTACTCTCTACATTATTTAGACTCCTTGAGATAGAATGTTTAGCAAAACTTTTGTTCTCAATATTGTTTGTTATATTTATTATTTGTTATTATTGTATATAGTTGTATTTGGTTTAGTTCTGTCTTATTTAGACAAAAAGGGGAGATGTAGGGATAAGTCCCACCCCTTAGGGGGCGTGTTTGCCTCGGGCTAATGTTTACATATAAATCTGGCCAAGCTTGCTCCATCGCTTGTGGTCTCCATGGGAACGGTGGTTCTGTAAATCTATTTCCCCATTAAAGCTGTATATATTTTCACAATCTGTCTGCATTCATTTATGCCGTTACACCCCTCGACCGAAAAATGGATAAGAAATATGTGGTACATATGCACAATGGAGTACTACACAGCATTTTTGTCCTTTTTAATGTCAAATTGTAAACAAGTGATCCTATAGCATTAAAACATGAAAGAGTATATGAATGCACCTCTGTCCCTACATCATTGAAATGGAAGGCCTATACTCATACAAGCCACCCAGGGAATCACAAATACATTAAGCAAAAACAAGAAATGAAATTCTGTTGATTTTAACTACTGAAATTTTGTAGTCATACATTATATTAAGGCCTGAATTTTCTAAGCCAGAAATTCCTACCTACAAAGATTATGAAAAAAATAATAGGATTGTTGATGTGGTATTGATGTAGTGGTTGAGCAACAGGACAGAATGAACTAAAATGGAAAAAAAGAAAAGTAATAGATAAAATGTTGATGTTCTATATTATATAGGAAAGAATCTGGTAAAATTTCACCAACAGAAACATAAAGTAAGGCACAATACAGAACTTAGAATTTTAGCAATGCCCTGAAAACCCAGTGGAACATCAATTTGTGTTAGTCTTTAAACTCATCATCAAAAGAGAAGTGTTCATGACAGAAGCGGCTGACTTTGAGGAAGAGATGAAAGTGAAGATAGAAAAAGTTTATCAAGTAAAGCACTATAAACCTAGTCAAGATAACTTTCTTTTTTTTTTTTGCCTGCCTCTGCCTTCTAGTGCTGAGATTTTTATTTCAAATTGTTTTTATGTTTTATTTTTTTTAAATTTATTTATTTATTGAGGATTTTTTCCTCCTCCCTGCTACTGCCTCCCATTTCCCTCCCTCTCCCCCGATCAAGTCCCTCTCCCTCATCAGCTTGAAGAGCAATCAGGGTTCCCTGACCTGTGGGAGGTCCAAGGACCGCCCACCTCCATCCAGGTTTAGTAAGTTGAGCATCCAAACTGCCCAGGCCCCCCCAAAGCCAGCACGTGCAGTAGGATCAAAAACCCATTGCCATTGTTCTTGAGTTCTCAGTAGTCCTCATTGTCCGCTATGTGCAGCAAGTCCGGTTTTATCCCATGCTTTTTCAGACTCAGGCCAGCTGGCCTTGGTGAATTCCCGAAAGAACATCCCCATTGTCTCAGAGTGTGGGTGTACCCCTCGCGGTCCTGAGTTCCTTGCTCGTGCTCCCCCTCCTTCTGCTCCTGATTTGGACCTTGAGATTTCTGTCCGGTACTCCAATTTGGGTCTCTGTCTCTGTCTCTTTTCATTGACTGATGAAGGTTAATATTCAGGGGGATGCCTATATGTTTGTCTTTGGATTCACCTTATTTAGCTTCTGTAGGATTGTGAATTATAAGCTCAATGTCCTTTAATTATGGCTAGAAACCAAATATGAGTGAGTACATCCCATGTTCCTCTTTTTGGGTCTGGCTTACCTCACTCAGGATAGTGTTTTCTATTTCCATCCATTTGTACGCAAACTTCAAGAAGTCCTTGTTTTTTACTGCTGAGTAGTACTCTAATATGTATATATTCCATACTTTCTTCATCCATTCTTCTATTGAAGGGCATCTAGGTTGTTTCCAGGTTCTGGCTATTACGAACAATGCTGCTATGAACAGAGTTAAGCATATACTTTTGTTGTATGATGGGGCCTCTCTTGGGTATATTCCCAAGAGCGGTATTGCTTGGTCCAGGGGTAGGTTGATCCCGAATTTCCTGAGGAACTGCCACACTGCTTTCCAGAGTGGTTGCACAAGTTTGCATTCCCACCAGCAATGGATGAGTGTACCCCTTTCTCCACACCCTCTCCAGCAAAGGCTATCATTGGTGTTTTTCATTTTAGCAAGATAACTTTCAAAACCATAACTAAAGTGAGGAAGAAGGGAGGGCAGGGACGAAACAGGAGGAAAAGCCTAATACCAATAGTCCACAATAGCCTTTAAACTGACTCAGTTCAGCAAGGAAAAAAAAAAACTCTAATTAAAAATATTGTTTCGAGATATTTATTCTGTACATCTTCAAGGTAGATGTCATTAATCAGAAAGAAAGTAGAGATACAGAGAAGACCTCAAGCTTGGGGAATAATTGTAGGTGCAAATTTGTATTTAATGGCACACAAAACTATCTGGAAGCAAACAGATAAAATACTTCCTAAGTTTTGAGGAAATTCTATTGCCAAAGAAACTGCAAGTACAGTCTAAAAATAGTCTATGACTGTTTGCTGAGTCTTAAAACCCTCAACTAAAATAACCTACAGATATTAGATGAGGTTTTTGACATGAAGCTGCTGCCATACCTATGTTTCCCCAAAGAGGACACAGTCCCCGTCACCTACTTTAGATGTGGCCATAGAGGATAGCATACTAGGTAGTAGCTTTTTAGTGGAGGCAGGATCCTTGAAAAATAGTACATAAGGGAACTTTACCAAAAAAAAGATCAAGAACTTTTCATGAACTCACATCAAGTAATTTTAACAAAACATGTATAAAGAACTTAACTACTGCTTCATAACCAAGTCTTCTGTCCTTCTTTAGCAAATATTGGTCTGTTGATTACCATACCTCCATTTTCCAGTTTGATTTCGATTGCAGTGATAGAACATGTACCAAAAGCAGTTTGGGGAAGAAAGGGTTTATTTGCCTTACACTTCCAGATCACAGTCAATCAAAAAGGGAAGTCAGGACAGGAAATGAAGGCAAGAACCTGAAACCAGGAAATAAAACAGGGATTTGGACAGATGTTACTTCTCGATTCCTCCCCATGTTCCCTCGGCTTGCTTTTTATATGACCCAGCACCATTTGCCCTGAGTGGCCCTGCCCAGGGTGAAGTGGGTCCTCCCACATCAATTCTTAATCAAGAAATGCCCCACAGATGCGCCTACAGACCCATCTGATAAAGACTCTTATTTAATTGAGGTTTTCCCAGATGACTCTAGCTTATTCTTGACAAATAAAATAAACAACTTGCTACATTTTATTATCTTACGGATATGCAAAGGTTTTTATATTTCTCTGCAGTTCTTTGTTGGGAGCCGATTTGAATAGCTGCCATTATAAGATGGCATTTGGCCCCAGCCTCGCTTGATAGATAACATATTAGGGTTGCAGTTCTTCCACCGGAAAACAGGGTGAGTTGTTGTGATCTAGCTGCCCACACTTCCCCTGCTTTCTTTCCTGTCAGTGGGTCTCCAGAAAAGCAGTTAAAGTATCAAAGTATCAAAAGTTGCTAGGCAGACTCCCTATATAAGCAGCTATAGTTCAGGGCTCCGGGCCCCTTGCTTTCTGCTCTCCCTACAACCAAGAGGCTCCAATAAAGCATGATTTGAGAAGAATCCTCGTCTGGTGGCTATTCCTTCCTGCTGGTCAGAAAGTTCGCCGCAGTTCTTACTACCAGAAAGACATCAAAAGTAGACATCTATAACAATATCTGGACAGTGTTAATACCCATTCGTGTGGGATGGAAATGATTTTGAATCACTTTACTGAGGAAGAAAATGGATGTGCTGTGAGCCTGCAGGAAGGCTGATGCAGAGATTTGGTTAGCAGATTGATTTATACTAACATAGACTGACTAATTTTAACTAAATATTTTACTTTATTTTTTGTTTGGGCATGCATTTCACCTTCCAGGTTTTTTTTTTCGTTTTGTTTTGTTTTTTGTTTGTTTTTTTAGTTCACTGAAGCCAGGCAATTAAAAACAAGGAATGGCTTAACCAGAAAATGAACAACATAAAATAAAAAGTAAAATTACAATATATTTGCCATTTAAAAATGTATTTATTTTGTGACAATTACAAAGAATATAGGCACCATTATTAAATCTATAATTGTCGTACATTTAAAATTTGTATCTCCAAAAACCATAATACTTGGGATATCTTATAAATAGTACAGAAACTCAGCTCAACACCAAACACAAACACAGGTAGATGTATGTACTCATACAAGCGAGAGAGAGAGAGAGAGAGAGAGAGAGAGAGAGAGAGAGAGAGAGAGAGAGAGAGAAAGAGTAACCTGACATAATCAAACCACATTCTCTATCTCCTGATAATGGAGGGGAAATTCAAGAGGTATCAAAGAGTTAAAACCAGACATTGGAGAACATTTATGTCTTAAAGACACATATTTTTGAAAGTCATTAAATATTTGAGCAAAATTATTCTATTTTTACTTTTGAATGTTAGAAACTGAAAAAATTGTCTCAGGATCAGCATAGTTTATCAGGTCAAGTTCAATATAGAGCAAATAAAAAGAGTTTAATTGAAATTATAAGCAAAGTCTTTATAGTACTTAAAATTAAAAACTTTAAATACTACTAAAACCAATTGAGTCCCTCATGATACAGCCATGACATTCAGATCTGGTCTCTGATATTTCCCTATGAACATGGAAAACCCTGAAATATCTTATTCACTAAGAAAGCATTTTGCTGGACAAGTTGCCTAATTCCAATAGAAGAACCTAAATTTGACTGTATCTCTAATAAAGGACCATACTATATTGTGCCACATCTGAATGCTTTTGCTACATAGTTTTATATCAACTTGACATGCATCAGAGAGGAGGGAAGTTCAATTAAGAAAATGTCTCCACAAATTGGGTTGTAGGCAGGCCTGTAAGACATTTTCTTAATTAGTATTTGGTGAGAATTGAACTGGATGTATAGTCTTGGGTTTTATAAGTAAACAGGCTGAGCAAGTTATGGGGAGCAAGCCAGTAAGCAGCACCACTCCATGGCCTCTGCATCAGATCATGCTTCCAGATTCAAGCCCTACTTGAAGTCCTGTACTGACTTCCTTTGATTTGAAATTTGATGAGTATAAGCTGAATAAACCCTTTCCTCCCCAAGTTGGTTTGGCCGTAGTGTTTCATTATAGTAATAGTAGCCCTAACAAAGACAAAGATCATTATGTTTATGTGTAATTTCTAAAGCATATTCTATTTTCTATGTTTAGCAAGTCCACAGAAAATAAACTATTCTAGTAAATGTTTTATATGTGTGAAAGTAAAGCTTATTTTGTGCAATTTTCTGTTAAGAAACAGACACCTTTGGCTAGGAAATATGTCTAGAATAATACATTTTCTCTAGTGAAGTAGAAGCTTACATAAAAATTGAACCTTTTAAGTCAATTGGTTAAAAAATACAATTTTTTCAATATTATGATTCTGCATTAAATCAAAGTATCTTTATAGAAAACCCTTCAAATTTTCTCTGCTTCATTTTCTTCCAGGTAAAACACAAGTGGTCTGTGGTTTTAGGTCTGTTGTGAAAAGAAATATTGTAAAATGAGTTGCACCCATCCTGAAGGTTTCCAAGGTGCAGTTTCTGTACTCTTTAAAGAAACAACTATTCTGGAGTGGATGCCTAGGGGGCCACATGGCATCATAGTTTTTAGCTCACATGTCATACCTTATCAATAAATGCTTTATCTGTACTTGAAGCTCCTGGAGCCAACAAGGACATGTTCCATTGTACTGACTAGTATAGTTACACAAATTTATTTTTAAAAATTGATGAAAAAATTATGATAGTTGGATTGAGCCTACAAAAATGTGTTTGGATCTGAATTCAGATTTGGTAGGTGAAAAAAAAATCTACCTACAACATTAGAGGAGAATAAAAGTAAGAGACTTTTTCAGGTAACGAGGTCCTATCAGAAAGCAGTGTTTGAGGAAGATCATTTTTACCCAAGACATGAACAGGAGGTGAACAAGACAGTCAGGTAAAGCACAGGAACAAAATTATCCTGGAAAATATTATCCAGGCAGGCTATGAATCCTCCAACAATATACCGTGTTCCATTTTTCTGACCCAATACATTATAAACTAGAGATCCCTGGAAGTAATTAAGAGGACTAATTCCGGATTACAAACTTCTCCTGTAAACCCTGTTCCCTGTAATCCAAAATGTATTTGTGTCAACGTGTTATGTACAAGACTGTGTCATGCTGTCAAAGACTAAATTGCAACCTCAATGCCCAACTTAAGAGAATTATACAGATGACTTCATCAGCACCAACACAGACTTTATAGATTTAGAGGAAGATGGTATGACATTATCTCCATTGGCAAGGAAAAGCAGACCCTATATGCTGTTAGCACTTCAGGAGAAACCAGGCATGGTCGTGTACGCTTGTAAACTTGGTACTCAGGAAGAAGTGCGGGGAGAACTTAAGTTTCAAGTCAATCTCATCTTCAAGACTCTGTGTTTAAAAAGTATGGATTTTATTTTATATTGTCATCTGTGTGGGTTTTGCCTGCATGTATGTCTGTGTATTCCATGCATGCCCTGTACCTGTAGAGGTCAAAAGATGTTGTCAGGTGAACTGGAACTGGAATTATAAGCATTTATGGGGAGCCAGTTGAACCTTAAACCACTAGAAGAGCAGTCAGTTCTCTTAACTGTGGATCCATCTCATACTGTATTAATCACACATGCACACACACACACACACACACACACACACACACACACACACACACTCTTACACAC
>NC_022013.1:35243211-35245747 GCF_000317375.1 Microtus ochrogaster | reverse complement strand
ATTTCAGGTTCTTTATCCTCACTGTCCAGGGAACTAAATGGGGACCTCGGCTTGGGCTCCTGGGAGCCACTCTAGGTTCAAGGCTGTTGCCAACCCTAAGGTGGCTCCCTTATCTAAGAATTGTGCTTCCGTGCTCCCTTATCCAACCTTCCTTTATTTCTTCTGATAGACAATTTTAGATTTCAGTTGAGTAGGATCTATATTTTATTCTTAGAAAATTTTAAGTATCACAAATAATATAAAAATCAAGTTAGTAAGACTTAGAATAGATTATCAAGGAAAGTAAATGTATGGTGATTGTGTTGGAGGTGGATTTCTATGTAAAAACGTTGGTTTTTTTTTTTTTTTTTTTTTTTTGCAGAAACATGAAACAGCGTCTGGGTAGCTCTAACAGGGCAGGAAGACTACAGGAAGTACTCTTCCTTTTCACATGAGTTCCACAAACACTGACTTTCTAGTTATGTCTCAGAGCTTGAATCATTGTATGAGTGTCCTGGGAATTTTACTTTTGATATTCAAAGGGTGGGAAAAGAAGATGCAATCTCTGTTAATTCAATTTCTTTATTTGTATTTAAATTATTCAAGAGATCTCTAGAAGTGGCTGAAAGGTTAGAAGAACTGTCTGCTCCTCCAGAGGAATTGGATTTAATTCACAGCACCTAAAAGGCAGCTCACAAACATCTGTAACTCCTGTTGTAGTGAATTTGCTGCCTTCACTTGGCCTCCAGTGCCATCAGGCTTGTATATGGTGCACAGACATACATTCAGGAAAACTACCCATATTAATAAAAAAAACAAAAAAAAACTTATTTAGGAGAATAAATTTAAAACATTAACTGGATACTGAGCAGCATAATCTATAAATAAATTCTACTAGCAGTGAAGTTCACATACTGCTCTTTTTCTTTGCTGGAATCTTTGCGGGAACCATTGAGAAAAGGATAATTAATACTAAGTCTTCTTGTCGTGTAGTAGATAATTGATTATACCTGTACTGTTCTTTAGTCTGGCTAATTTCATTGTGTGGTGTTTTATTTTCAAACTCTTCACAATAATTTTTAACTATTAAAATGATTAAAAATAAATTGAATAATAACATAAAATTGTACTAGGCAATATTTCACAAAACTAAAATTCCATCACTATGGAGGCAGAGTCAGGTAGTTCAGGAGTTTAAGGCAAGACTCAGCTACACAATGATTTTAAGATCAGTGTTAACTACACATGACCCTGTCTCAAAGATCTTTAGAACTCCCATTATACAAAGAGAGAAATGACTGATGATGTACACCATGTAAGACAACATCAAAATATACATTTTATAAGCTTTACTTTAATGGCAGTCAAATAATATTCAGATATTTTGAAGGTATTAACATTAGAGAAATTCTTATTGTGACATAAAACACAAATAGAAAAAAATTATTACCTTCTATCCACAATAAATAGTAAATATACTTGAATGTTTTGTATACTTATAAGCTGTGTTCTATAGTGAGAAAGAATAAAGCCAGTCGCCAGTCACACATTTACTCTGGTTACACATTTTAAGGAGTAATCCTTCTGAACTTGACTGGATATGGAATCACCTGGGAGACACAATTTTGGATGAGTCTGGGAGGACATCTTAGGATGGGTTTGACTGTCCATCAAGAGCGAATGTCCATCCTGAATGTGGATTGAACCAATCTATGCCTGGGTCTTTGGACTGAATAAAAATAGAAAACAAAAAAAGAACAAATCATGTGTCAGCATTTCTCCTCTTCCATTTCTGTAATGGCCCTGATGTGCACAAGCTCTCACTGCCACATCCCTCAGAAGCTTCTAATTCCATGTCTTTTCCAGCATGAGAGACTGTATTCTTCATCCATACCCCAAATAAACCATGTCTCCATTTAATTTATTATCCCTATAAAATGTATATCTTTATATAAATGGATATACAAATTTTCAGGCACTAGTTATCATTTTTATTCAAATGTTTGAATTTTATTTACAAAATTTCTCATCCCCAAATGAACTAGGTAACTTCTAAGCAAGGAAATTTGACTAATTAAAGAGTATCCCAATAATCTTTTCTCCTTACAAAAATATTCTCAATTTGTTTTCTGTTTATAAACCAACTTTCTTGTTATATTATATTTTCTTTGCTTTCTACACTTACTCTCAGACAATTGTCTTTTCTGTTTCTCTACTATGTTAAACTACATCTCCTCAGAATTTTATTCATGGCTAGCCAGCATTTTTCTCAGTTTATGTTGCCAGGATTTCTCAGCAGCAATGGCATTTTCTGGAAGCTTGTTGAGGCATGCTTAGAGACCACAATTTCAAAATAGATTTAGCAGAAAGGGTTCAGTTATAATGTCTCTTTGATGATCTCTTACATAGCTCTGGGATGTAGAAAATGGTTCAAAACATGGAAAACTTTAAAAAGTTCAAATTGGAGCACTGGACAGAAATCTCAAGGTCCAAATCAGGAGCAGAAGGAGGGGGAGCACGAGCAAGGAACTCAGGACCGCGAGGGGTACACCCACAT
>NC_022013.1:35237893-35242858 GCF_000317375.1 Microtus ochrogaster | reverse complement strand
ATTAAAAAAAAAAATAAAAAAATAAAAAGTTCAACACACATCCATAATGATAAACATCTAAATACCCAAAGGTGATAAGAAAACCTCATATCCATTAACTCAAGTGTTTAACAGAGTAACCACCTGGGGTTTCTATTGTTTACAGTTTACTAGTCAACTAGTATAGTTTTCCTCTGTATTAACTACTAAAAGCATTCAAATAGCCCCTATGCCCTTTGCTCTTTGAAATGCCACTATTACTTAGGTAGCTATAAATTGGTTCATAGTTCACAGATTGAGGATATTGAATTAACTTCAGATGTTAACCTCAAATCTGTAGGTTACCAATCACATTTGTACTTTTGACAAACTGTCAACAAATACTTACAGTTATAGCACCCTTCACACTTTCATTAGTAACCGAGATGACTCCCTGAATTTGAGAAATTTTGTATCTACGGTTACAATTTTACTTTAGTAATTTTCCTTTAGTCATATCAGAATAAGCTAAGGGAACCATACATAAGGTCAGTCTTGGAGAATCACGAATGTTGAGCTTGCTATAAAATCAGGACTCTAAGAAATAATTTAAAGCATCACAAAAATAAAGTCACAGTATTGTTATTCCTGAGAAAATAGGAGGGATAAGACCACTGTCACCCAGGTCATTCTGACATAGACTCATTGGTTTCTGACACCATGGATACAAAGCAACCTTAACAGAAGCTATTTACTACTTATCACAAGTCTCTATAGTATATATAAGCAATGAGCTATCAAGCTGCACTAGTCTTCTTGCTCAGTGTAATTGTTAAAACCAATTTGTTAGAACTCCCTTCTTGTCCTTTATCTATAAAACCAGACTTTCCAGATGCCATCATAGCACTTCTGGATAGCTATAATATGTCTCTGCTTTGACTCAGATAAACTCAGTGTTCTCCCACTTCACTAATCATTGTAGTTTAAATATGAGTGTGGGTGAATACTTGGTCTCCATCTGGAGTTGGTGTTCAGAAAAGCTATGGGAAAACATTAAGAAGTGTGACTCCATTGGAGGAGGTTGGTCCCTGGTGACCAGCTGTAAACTTTGATAGCCCTCTCCCATTCATCTGCCTACTTCCCTATGAAGAATAAAATACTGCCACCTGCCTAATTTCTTTTGTTTTGGTTTGGTTTTTTGTTGTTGTTTTGTTTTTTAACATTTCATATTCTTTTTTCACTTGAAAAGACTTTCTTCATGTGCCTTTCTTCGCATGTAATGCACATGTCCTCTGACTTACCAGGTGCTTTCGTTATCACCTTCCTTCTTCCAAAATGTTTCTCTATCATACCCAGGTTCTTTGATCCTTCCAGAATAATCTAGCTGAAATGTGATCAGGATCTAATCAGATGTCTGCACTTACTTCTTTAACAGCTCCTTGACTTGTATGAAGCAATATGGAGTCTATCCCTCATGTTCCACGTACCTTCCAATTTACTTTTTGTTTTCATTATCCTAAAAACAATTCTAAAATGACAAATATTTATGTGTTGTCTACTATTACTTATAATATCTTCATAGACAAGTTTTTTTAAATAAAAATCACTACTGTTAATCCCTCAAATAACTTAGTGTTACCCATATTGGGTAATGATAAGAGAAATGATAGTATATCTTAAATTTAATTATTCAGGACCAAAGAATGGAAGGCATGAGAAGTGGTGGGTAGGTTAATTAGTAACAATCCATGGACACAGAAAATAAAAGAAACTTTTCTATGATCTTCAATATGTGTTATAACCTTAGCTATAACCCTACATAGACCGTATCATGTTTACAGCTCTAACAGATCAAGAGGTTTCTCTCCATAGATTGTCTATGTATTGCAAGCCTACAAGTAAACTGTTCCTGTCAGGTGTAATCAATCTTGGATCAGTAGAAGGTTTGCGTCTCTTATTTGAATTCCCATTATACAATTCTCTGCTATATATTTCTGAAGACATTTTACCAATTGTCTCAGCCTTAATTCTGAGACAATGAGAAATTTACCAATCTGTAGTCTGTTCTTTAATGGCTAGCATCTGTAATGACCAGGAACATTTCTTTTGTGTGTGTGTCTGTGTGTGTGTGTGTGTTTCTTTTTTGTTGTTGTTGTTTATTTTTTTTTAAGTTGTTGAAAAAATTTTCCACCTCCTCCCCGTTTCCCATTTCCCTCCCCCTCCTCCCACACATCGCCCCCCCACTCCTCTCCCCCTCCCCCCACTCCATTCCCCCTCCCTCTTGAGAATGAAGAGCAGTCCAGATTCCCTGCCCTGCAGGAAGTCCAAGGTCCTCCCACTTCTATCCAGGTCCAGGAAGGTGAGCATCCAAACAGGCTAGGCTCCCACAAAGCCAATTCATATATTAGGATGGTGCTAAGGGGAAATGGGGTGAGAAACGTGAGAAGGGGAGGAAGGAGGGAGCTCGGGGGAATGGGATGGTTGGGATAAAGGAAGGGTGGACACGGGAGCAGAGAAATATATATCCTAATTAAGGGAGCCATCTTAGGGTTGGCAAGAGACTCTAGAGTGGCTCGCAGGTGTCCAGGAAGATGTCCCCAGATAGGACCTTGAGCAACTGAGGAGAGGGAATCTTAAATGACCTATCCTATAGCCATACTGATGAATATCTTGCATATCACCTTAGAACCTTCATCTGGCGATGGATAGAGATAGAGACAAGGACCCAAATTGGAGCACCGGACTGAGTTCCTAAGGTCCAAATGAGGAGCAGAAGGAGGGAGAACATGAGCAAGGAAGTCAAGACCACGAGGGGGGCACCCACCCACTGTGACAGTGGAACTGTTCTATTGGGAACTCACCAAGGCCAGATGGACTGGGACTGAATAAGCATGGGATGGAACCGGACTTTCTGAACATGGCGGACAATGAAGGCTGATGAGAAGCCAAGGACAATGGCACCAGGTACATTTCTTTATTTCAGAGTTCTCTATGTTCTAGGACTTTGCAGTAACAATTAGAATACATTTTATACTGTGTTTGTGTGTGTGTTCTTCTAACATTCAATACGTTATTTTCAGTAATTTTTTCGCTGTTAAAGTAAATCAATTTGGTAAGTTTGGATAGTTGGCTAAGTGACTAAGAGCACTTTCTGATTCCAGAGCACCCTAGTTCAATTCCTAACATCTACATCAGGCAGTTCAAAACACACCTTTTAACTACCGGACATCTGTGGATGTGCCCACACACACACACATATGAAATAAGTAATAAAATATTTTCAAAGTAAATAAAAATCAAAAGTAATCTATTTGTGTAAATGTCTACCATGCAAACAGTTCCTAATAATCTCCTCAGTAACAGTAAGACACTCATATTCACATATCTATTAGTGTACTACATAGTAAGACTGCAATTTTGCTGACTTTGTGGGTAGCCTTGATTAATAGTTTGTGTAAATGTTCTACACAGATGGCTTAACTAGGGTTTTATTACTGTGAAGGACATCATGACTCTGGCAACTCTTATAAAGGAAAACATTTAACTGTGGCTGGCTTACAGTTCAGAGATTTAGTCTATTATCAGCATGGTATGAAGCATGGTAACATACAGGCAGGCATGGTGCTAGAACAGGAGCTGTAAGTTCTACATCTCGATCCATAGGGAGCAGGAAATTGTGTGTCACACTGGGCATTGTGTGAGCATATAAGATCCCAAAGCCTGCCCCTGCAGTGCCACACTTCCTCCTACTGTTGCACCTACTCCAATAAGACCACACCTCCTAATTATGCCACTTCCTATGGGCCAAGCATTCAAACATATGAGCTTATGGGGCCATTTCTATTCAAACCACCAAAGTTGAATGTAAAAATAGACTTTTAGGAAGCATTTTTCCTCAAGAACAATTTTGTCCTCACCCTGTGGGATTGTAAAGCTTAGAGGCATATGGTACCATAAGGTAGAAGCAAATACAGAAAATGTCGTGACTGGCTGTGTCCTGGGGAAGCGTTTTCTTTATGGACCATGGATTAACTACATTGATAGTTTTCAAAACAATTTTTAAAGTGTTGGAGATTGAACCTGGGATCTTGTATATGGGTAAAGGTACTTTATTATTTAATGAAACCACTGGCTTTACATAATTTGCTTTAATCTCCACAGGAATAAATAATAAATATCTAACTTATTTAACGGTTGTTATTGTAGAACAGAATATGATTATTTATAGGTATTCGATTCCTGAATATGGAAAAAGTAAGACCAAATTCTCTCAGTAATTGTTTATTTAGTGAAGACAAAATTAAGATGAAAAGTACATTGATTTCTGTTTATAAAGAGATAGTGATATTTGTCTAACAGGCTTTAATAAACTAATCCTTATGGAATAAATTTGGATAATGATAAGTTAAAGTTTGTAAATTAACAAAAATATAACACAAAGTCTATGAAATGATGCTTTTAGGTAAATTTCAGTTATCTTAAAAAGTCAACAAAAATTCTTATATGTTAAAATCATACGAAATGTTAAGGTATTTGAATTTCAGTTTTATACACAATTCATTCAATATTTAAGACTTGGATTAAAGATATTAACTACAGAATTATCAATATTAAGATATTGATTTATTTCATATGTGACATAATTTTTCTGTCAGTAATGAATTCAGTGCTGCCTTTTTTTTTGCTTCTGTCCCATCACTTTCTTGTTTTCTTCTGCTTCAAAGTCTTCTCAGGCTTCCACATAACTTCTTTTTTATTGATTTTATTGAGCTCTACATTTTTCTCTGCTCCCCTCCCTGCCTCTCTCCTCTCCTCCAACCCTCTCCCATGGTCCCCATGCTCTCAAAGTACTAGAAGATCTTGTCTTTTGCTACTTCCCATGGAGATTAGATCCATGTAAATCTCTCTTAGGGTGAAGGCGAATTTAATTAATCCAGGCCAGTGGGTACAAGAAAACAATTTTAATATAAAAGCACACTCACACACCCGGAGTTCAGCGATCCACCG
>NC_022013.1:35207170-35231603 GCF_000317375.1 Microtus ochrogaster | reverse complement strand
ACCGGAAACAGGAAGGGCTCCAGTCCGCGCGTCCCAATTCATTAGTAAAAACATTCGCCCGAGGCTGTCCCGCCCCAAAAGGCGGGGTCTCTCTACATTAGGGTCCTCATTTTTGTAGAGGCTCTTTGGATTGTGAATTGTAGGCTGATTTTCTTTGCTTCATGTTTAAAAGTCATTTATGAGTGAGTATATGTGATATTTGTCTTTCTGGTTCTGGGTTACCACACTCAATATGATGTTTTCTAGTTCTATCCATTTGTCTGCAAATTTCAAGATGTCATTATTTTTTTTCTGCTATGTAGTACTCCATTGTGTAAATTATCACATTTTCCTTATCCATTCTTCTTTCGAGGAGCATTTAGGTTCCACATAGATTCTTATACTCAAGCTTTGGTGATGGAGTACTCTTTGGCCTATGGCTCTAAAGTTCTTGGGGTTTCATATTCATTTACTTTATACAAACCTTATCTCCCAAACTGGCATATACTTGAATCCTCTTGGGAATTCCCCATTTGCAGATGAATTTCTTTTGTGGGATCATCAGAAAGCCATCACAATTAGAGCATGTCCCAAAGAGTATTATTACCATCAGTAACTGAAGTACTACATTTGGCATGTTTTTTATTTCCAAAAGTCTGTAGTGGGGATTTATGCCTTAGCACATGCAAAAATTAAAAAAAAAACCTAAATCATGTTCATTATGTACATCATTCATTATATCAATTAAATCTTGCTGATAAATTAAAGACTCCAACATCTCCACACATCTATATTATACAAGACAAATAATCTAGAATCATTACAGGCTAAGATATAATCTGGACCACTACAGTGGCATCTTTGATGGTACCGTCTTCTCATTTCCATGGAGACCCCTTAGAAGACCTTCCCACATATGAAATGAAATTAGTGTTTTAAACGTAAATGAGGATAAATGTCCGGAAATTCAGACATATATTATGTTTAAAATTATAAGTTCTAGAAAAACATAATTTATGTAAATCATTTCTGTAATACAGTAAATTTTAAGTTGGTTCAGGTTTGAGAAAGATTATAGTCTGATGTCATGCTTGTTTACTTTTTGAAGCGCATGATATATGATTTGCATATCATCATTTTGAAATATTTACCCATACAACTCAAACACAGTAGATAGGCAATAGATGGTGTTGAATAAATATATCAACATCACATTTTCTAGAGTTCGGAATTATTCAGAGACCTCAAAAATTTAACACTATTAAAATTGAGTTGCCTTTAAATTAAACATAATGTATATTTTAATAATTTAGAATGAGTCTAGTTTCTTATTATGCTGGTCTTGACTAAAAGAAGATAAGAAACAATACAATCAAATACAAAAATTATGAAAAATTCCAGATAACCATCAATATATGTTTATAAAATAATATATTCCATTTTGCTAGTAAAAGTTGGTGAATTTCACTAAACTACCTGTTGGAAACAATTTGTACTGTAAAAGTTTTCCAATAGAGTGAAAACACTTGTATCACCTAAAAAAATGAAATTAATAATTTGACTTCTTTCTGATCCATTAATCTATTTATCATTCAAATACTGCATTATACATTATGGGCTGCATCTTTCAGAAAATATACATCTAATAAAGGGAAGTTCTTCAATTGAGAATGATAAATTTAAAGAAATAAACATACATACACACATATATAAACATATAAACTGTGTATATATACACATATATGTACACAGTTTATATGTTTATATATGTGTATATATATACATATACACATATATACACAGTTTCTTTCATTTTTATTTCACACCAGAGGTTGCTTTGCTGAGTCGGCATTTATTCTAATCACAAAATAGCACATTATTCCCTGGAGCAATCAAAGTTTTCCATTAGCACAATAATCGTGTTCACTGCTTCTAAAGTCTTTCTCAATATTAGAAATTCTTATTTATTGCCCTCCATTAACAGATCTTTGAATCAGATTAACATGAATTTAGTGGATTGGAATAGTACAAAGTGATGGCCCATATGTCTTCCATGTTAAAACCTCTGCCACCCAACAAAGAGTCCTACCCTGCTTCTGTGTCCTCATCTTCCCAGAAAAAAATCTCTTGTCTCCCTCTGGCATTTTTACCATGTGATGACAATGTCCCAGAGGTATAAACAAAGATACAAAGATACCCTCCCATTATACTCATCTGAATACTAACCTAATCCTTATATCTAAATCCTTACTTGCCACATAATCTCATAATTTAATATTGCTACAGGTCCAAGAATTTGGACATGGACACAGGTGAGGAAAGATGGTACTTCCAGACACGACCATCATTGCTATGCTATTACACTGAGATTTCAGGGATATATTAAAATTAAATAGCCTCAGCAGGTGCAAAGGGCACTGAAACCAAGTTAGCACTCACAGGCTTCTTTCATTTTCTTTAGCTAACATTTATTAATTACCTGTTCCATATGCAATGTTGAGAATTCTTTAAGCAACAAGGTAAGAAAAAGAAATGTAGTTGGGACAAGTTCTTTCCAAGATGGAAAATGTTTCCTGCAATGATGTGCATGTTACAAAGAACTATGCACCAAATAAATAAACTCATTATGGTTTTCCAACTAGCCAGTGGTGATGAGCTCATTGAAAACAAACCACTTCCCACTGGTAAAATGTCAGGTGCTGAAGCAGATGTATGTGGAGAGACTTACAGTGCAGTTCAAGTTGTACCATGTAAATACATGCTTTTAGACTTTTTTTAAAGACAAAACTCACATTCACCAAAAATTCCTAATACGCTTATTTATGTACGCCATATAAAATCTACATTACTACACAAATGATCCCATTACTACGAGACTTCAAATATAAAATGGACAGAAAAATGGCAGTTTTCCCTACAAACAAATGGTAGCATAGTGTATAGGAAATCAGGAGAGAACATTAAACACAGTAGGATTAGTGTTAGAGTTGGAAGCCATTTTCATTGTTACTATAGAAACAGAAAAAAAGCCAGCTATTTTTAGAGCTCTGTTCCCAAATTCAAGCAACCATGCTAGTTATCAGTATGTTTTAGGATGCCAGAAACATATGCCAAGTAATCTAGCTAGAGATATAAGCTTTAATGTAAAGTATTTCCTTGAGAAAATCTTAATAACATGTATGTCTCTCCATGGTTAATGATACTTATGCAACTAGATGAACAAGCTGAATACAGAAATTATTTAAATAAGCATCAGATTCTGTGCACATTGTTAATAAAGGAAGTTATTTCCACGTTAGACTCTTAAGTACATCACACTACAGTGTTCAAAACCATGCACACTATAATTAATTCAGATCATGAGAACTCTATTAGTTGGCTTCTGTTATCACTTTAGCTAATTTCTTTCACCTCCAATAAACATCCACAAAAAGCCAGGCACCCTGCTAGGTTCGAGAAATTTAAGAGTGGCAAAAACATATTTTCCATACGTATATTTTCAATAATTCTGACTTAACATCTTTTGTATTATGAAACATGACAGAATGCCTAGGACAAACAAATGCTAACTAAGGAGCATTTTCTCCCAAGCTGACATTTTAGATGGTTTATACTGTTTGCCAAGAAATAAACAAGAAAAATAGATTCATGTGAAATGTGCAACTTCCTTTGTATTTGATCCTTAATGAAGCTCTTCTGGCTGACAAGAATCTAAAATCCATCTGCACAGTGTGTTCTCATGCTTGTGGATTAGAGGAAATTAGTAAATTTTAGGTTTTTGAAGGCAATATATAAACTATGCAGTAAATAAAGTACAAAATTTTGATATAAAAATAAATTTTGCTGTGGTTTCATAGTATAAGATGATAATAATTCATTACCTTTATCTTTTCTTTTTCTCTTTAAACCTGACATTTGGAGGCTTTAAAATATGTGTAATTATTGACTACATTTGGCCTGGAAGTAATATTATCAATTATTCTCACACTGGTAAATACCTCAAAGAAAGGAAAAAAACTGATATCCTCTGAGTTCTGTAGAGAGAAAACTAATTGAGGCTAACACTAACCTTTTTCAGAGCACTAACAATAAAACTGTTTATTAGGCAAATGTATGTATTTTAAATAGAAATAAATTAGTGTCTTAAAATCAGTGTAAGAAGCTATCATAATGATATCATTAAAAGTATAGAATCATTGCCCGTTTCTGTTAAAGATAGTAAGTCCTGATCATGAAAAAAAGAAAAGGGGAAATTTCATAAAAATCTCATTTGCTGTTACCTGGACATCACAAATGGGAAACATTGCACAGTAGTTTATTTTAGAAATAAACTTGAAGGTATCAATATTTTAAGTGGAATTTGCAGATATTATCATGATTCACAGAATTTCACTAAAATAGGTTATCTAATTTCTTCAGATTATTTAGATATTTCAAGAAAGAACAAAAGAAAGATTTTACTCTAGTTACCAATTATATCTTTGCTTTTAGTTACAATTACACACACACATACATACACACACGCACACAAGAATACACGCATGTACATGAAAACACATGCATACACATGCATGATTGTAAAATGTATTTTATTGCATATCCAATTATCTTCACTTATCAAACTCACACGGAACCCTTTCTTCCTCCAAACACATCCCCATCCTTCTTTCTTGTCTTTTATTTTTGTTGCCCAATGCATTTAACTGGACCTTTTTTTTTTTTTGTAATAGCTCAGGGTAAATATGTAGGGAGTTTGGAAGGATATTTATTTACTTAAACAACATTTTTATTCTCCATCCTATACAGAATTTATTTGGCCCAATGTTTCTACATTTGATCTACTTTTCATTACATATAATGGAAAAAGCATGTTTCCAACTTCATTTTTATATGACTATTGATTTCAGTGACCCAAAAAGGTCTGCACAGGGGCCTTGTTCATCAGCTTAAGGAATTGTAAATAGAAATTGTAATGGAATCAAATGTCCATCCCAAACCCAACTCTTGTCTAAAGAGGTTATAAAGCCAGTACAATTGAGATAATATAGTCAAAACTAAGAGAAATTTTACTTAAAGATAATTGCTAAAGAAGTATGGTTATAGCTGATATATGATATATGAGATATGAGATATATATAGGGTAGATAAGCAAGAGAAGTAGAGTAGGGCAAATATAATACCCACCATTTAGTGAAGTAGAGCAATGACATTGGAATTTGTACCAGGTCTATACAAAGTAGAATTTTGTAAACAGAAGTACAAAATTTCCTTTTCATAGAATATATGCCCAAAAGAGAAAGTATTTCTGTGGGTCAATATTCAACATAGGAATGTAACCAGACAAGATAAAAATCACCACTAGCAGATTTCTGTCCTAAAGTTAGCCTCTCTTTATTATAATAAGGTACTCTAGAGGATACAGAGAGAGAAACCTGGACATCAACCCAGCCATGATACCCTCCACTGCCTGTCCTGCCTGAAAGATGTGCTGGAAAAATAGTGGCAAAGAACTTGAGGGAGTGGTCAACCAATGTTCGGTTTAACTTGAGGCCCATGCCACGAGAGGAAGCCATGCCCTATACCACGATTTTGGCCAAAAATCTAAGACTGGGTAGCCCAGAAACTAAACACAAATGGGAAAAAAAATAAAGAAAGAACAAAAGGAAGGAACAAAGAAAGGAAGAGAGAGAGAATAAAAAAGAAAGAAAAGAAAATCAATCAAATGATTCTTAATATTCCGCCATACTCATTGGTGGTGCCTTGTCCAGTTGCCATCAGAGAGACTTCCTCTAGAAGCAAATGGGAGTAGATGCAGATAACCATATAACCGTATTCAGACACTTGCAAAGAAAGAATTTAAATGGGGTCTCCACAGAGCCCATCCCCTTAGATATCAGGGAAACCCACAGAAGAAGGTGAGAAAAGGTTGTAGAAATTAGAGGGAATGGAGGACATAAGGAAAACATGGTCCATTGAGTCAGCTAAGAGAAGTTCACATGGGCTCATAGAGACTGAACCAGTAAGAGTAGGGCCTACATGCGTTTGCCCTGGGTTCTCAGTGTTTTTGTTATGGCTGTTACCATGATGTCTTTATTGGACTCTAGATAACGGAAATGAATGTTTGTGTCACTTTTGAATGTTCTTGAAACTGATCTTCCTTTTGGTTGCCTTGTCCATTCTTGTTACAAGGAATTTTTACTTTTTCTTATTATGTCTTATTCTGTCTTGTTTGTTTGTCTTCCCTTTGTTGTCAATTGGTTTGAAAATGTCTGAAAAAGCCAATGACCATTGACTAATTATTCCAGTTTTAGGAGTAATTATCATAGGATATTTGTTACTTAAGAAGTAATTTTCATGTGGACACACTAGGAATCCTTGATTTGCAAAAGTACTAAAAATAGATAATTCCACACAAAATATATGGTACAAAACTTGAATGAGTATTATTTTGAATATATCTTCTGCAATATGTAGAAAATATGCATAATCATTGTGTAGCTTGTGAGAAATTAAGTTATACTAATAAATCATTAATTTAATAATCTTTTTCAATATGAACAACTGACTTTTTTAAAACAATGACTTCAAAATTTATTTTCACTGAGTGAGTAAGAAGGACTTTTGGAATCAATGTAAAAACGATGGCAAAATTCTCTGAAATTAAGACATTAAGGTATACTAAATTAAACTTTAAAAAGTAGGCAAAATTTATATCATTCAGTTTACTAAATATTTTTTCACCATATCTTTCTGAGCATGACACCATTCTTGATATTTATAAAATATCCTCAAGTACAGCATGTGCTTTTATTTTTTTGTAATATGTAAGTATGTGATGCTTATAAGAAGTGTCAGGCTGATATCCCTAGATAGCAGAGTTCTCAATTTGTGTCTTATATAAGCCTTGGGGATGCACACACTTCTTAGTAATGTCAGCCAGCACAGTTATACCAGGCAGTTTAAGCAATAACTGGATGGCTCAGGGCTTGGCCTCTTTGCTGAATCTGTCAGCCAATGCACCAATTATCTCAACTACAGTTTTCATTATGTGCACCAATCACATTGGAAAATGAATACATGAGTGTAGATTTCACATTTGCCTCAAGAAACAAAGGGCCTAAACTAATTGCAAAAACTGTCACCATTGTCATTGAGCCATTGAATTGAAAGTTTACTGAAGATCCTCTCGTTTTGCTTTGTACCAAAGTCACAATTTCACCCATGCTATTTCTCTGCATTTGAGTCAAACACAGAATACTGAGATATTAACTGCTTATATCAACACAGATTCTTCTGTGTTTTATTATATTCTGTTCAATGTCACTGGAAAGGGAGACTAGTTTAACATCTGTATTTCTAACTTTCTTCAGGAAAACTCATCCTTCACAAAAAAATGTAGTTTTTAAACATCCTAGACATATTCTCTGTAAATTCTTTTACTTAGACCTGCCAGTATTTTAATATAATAAAAGATAAGTAGTTTTTATTATAAGAAGCAGATTGTCTTCAGCTTCTATAATTTGGGAAAACTTGTATGAATGAGAAACCACTA
The DNA here is from genome assembly GCF_000317375.1 of Microtus ochrogaster. NCBI lineage: Eukaryota > Metazoa > Chordata > Mammalia > Rodentia > Cricetidae > Microtus > Microtus ochrogaster. Next base: position 35,224,072 of record NC_022013.1, on the reverse strand, counting down.
AGGAAAAATATGGGATTGTTGGTTGTTGTTGGTAGTGGTCAACATTCTCCAAGAAGGCAACAAGTCCCCTAATGTACCATCAGAAAGTTGAGCAACCAGGAAAGGTACTGATGCCATTCTCTTTGAGGCTGAAAACCAGAGAAGGTGAAGTCATATGCTTTTGATATAAAGCATACTCTCTGGTAGCAATATGATGTCAAGCCCATATCACTATTGGAGAGATATTTACAGGAGACATAGGAGGCTAGAAAAAGAAATTAGGTCATTATGTGTTTGAAATAATGGAAGATACTGAGGCTAAGCCTCTTCTGTACTCTTTCTTAGCTCCCTGGCTTCCCAAGAGGGGAAATAACTTCCTTTGCTGGGCATGCCACCATGATGAACTATTGTTCTATCATAGACCCAAAGTAATAGGACCATGATCATGTACGGAAGCCTAGAGTCAAAACAAACTTTTTCACTTATTTTTTAAGTTGTCAACCTCAACTATTATGTCACAATTTACAAAGATGACTTATACACAGGATGGCTGGTGTAAGTCCCAAATTCTAAAGAACCAAGAACCAAAGCTTTCAATAATCTGCAGAGAGAATTGTGTCCCAATTTAAGAGAGAAATATAATGTACATTTCTCAATGATAGGCGAGAGCCTTCCTTCTTTCCATTCCTCTTAGATTCCCAATGGATGCTCTTTACTCAGTCTATCAGTCCAAATGCCAGAATCTTCTAGAATCCTTCGAGTAGAAACAGTAAACAAAAACAAAATTGCTATGTTTCTAGCTACCTAAATATAACATGATTTAGTCATCAATCTGATATATAAAATTACCAAAACTATGTTATTATAAAAATGTTAGGTTATTTGAAAGTTTGCAGTGGAGAAAGTCTGATTCTTTATACAAGATATGAATGCAACTTCTAAAACCACTCTGGAAATCAGTGTGGTGGTTTTTCAGGAAATTGGGAATCAATCTACCATAGGATCTAGCATTATCACTCTTTGGCATATACCCAAAAGATGCTCAATCATACTACAAGGACATTTGTTCAACTATGTTCATAGTAGCATTATTTGTAATAGCCAGAACATGGAAGCAAGCTTGATGCCCATCAAACAAAGAATGAATAAAGAAAATGGCACACTTACACAATGGAGTACTACTCCGTAGCAAAAAAACAAAAACAAAAACAATGACATCTTGGAATTTACATGCAAATGTATGGAACTATAAAAACCATCCTGAGAGAGGTAACTCAGACCCCGACAGATGAACATGGTATATACTCATTCATAAGTAGATACTAGCTGTAATGCAAAGCATAACAAGCCTATAGTCCATGACCCCAGAGAAGCTAAGTAACAACGTGAACCCTAAGAAAAATATTTATAGGTCCTGGAAAAGGGAAATGGAAAAAAAATTCCCTGCCAAAATTGGGAACATGGGAGTGGGAAGAGAAGAGAGGGCAGAAGCAGGGAAGTGGGGAGAAGGGGAAGGAGGAGAAGAACTTGAAGTAACAGAATAGTTGAGATGATGAAAGAACAGCAATGAGAGCAAGGGAAGAGATATCTTTATTTTTCTCTTTCTTTTTTTTTTTTTATTGAGAAAAGGAAAAAAAAGTTTCCGCCTCCTCCCAGCCTCCCATTTCCCTCCCCCTCCTCCCACCCTTCTCCCCCTCCCCCACTCCTCTCCCCCTCCCTCTCCAGTCCAAAGAGCAGTCAGGGTTCCCTGCCCTGTGGAAAGTCCTAGGTCCTCCCCCCTCCGTCCATATCTAGGAAGGTGAACATCCAAACTGGCTAGGCTCCCACAAAGCCAGCACATTAAGTAGGATCAAAGCCCCGTGCCATTGTCCTTGGCTTCTCATCAGCTCTCATTGTTCGCCATGTTCAGAGAGTCTGGTTTTATCCCATGCTTTTTCAGTCACAGTCCAGCTGGCCTTGGTGAGCTCCCTATAGATCAGCTCCACTGTCTCAGTGAGTGGATGCACCCCTTGTGGTCCCGACTTCTTTGCTCATGTTCTCCATCCTTCTGCTCCTCATTGGGACCTTGGGAGCTCAGTCCAGTGCTCCAGGAGGAGGAGGAAGAAGGTGAGGGTGAGGAAGAGGATGGAGATGAAGATGAGGAAGCTGAGGCTCGTACGGGCAAGAGGGTAGCTGAAGACGATGAGGATGATGATGTTGACACCAAGAAGCAGAAGACTGAGGAGGATGACTAGACAGCAAAGGAAAAGCTAAACTAAGGCCGCCGTGACCTGTTCACCCTCCACTTCCCGTCTCAGAATTTAAACGTGGTCACCTTCGAGTAGAGGAGCAGGCCCTGCCCGCCAACAGCGGGCAGTGCCACCCACAGATGAAATGTGCTCTTCATCAACCCACCAAAACCACAACATGAATTTGCAACAGGGGAGGAAAAAACCAAAACTTCCAAGGCCTTGCTTTTTTTCTTAAAAATAACTTAAAAGGAAAATTTGTTTGTATTTTTTATTTACATTTTATATTTTTGTACATATTGTTAGGGGTCAGCCATTTTTGATGATGACTGGTGACCAGACCAGCCTTCAGAGCGTTCTCTGTCCTACTTCTGACCATACTTGTGGTGTGACCATGTTCATTATAATCTCAAGGGAAGAGATATCTTGATTGAGGGAGTCATTATGGTCCTAGCAAAAAAAACTGGCACTAGAGAAATTCCCTGGAATTCACAAGGATAACCCCAGATAAGACCCTAAGCAATAGAGAAGAGGGTGCCGGAACTGGCCTTGCCCTATGGTCAGATTGATGACTATCTTAAATGTTACCATACAACTTTTATTCACCAACTGATGGAAACAGAAGCAGAGACCCACAGTGGAGCACTGGGTTGAGCTCCCATAGTCCAGATGAGGAGTGGGGCGAGTGAGAATATGAGCAAAGGGGCCAAGACCATGATGGGGACACCCACTGAAACAGTTTACCTGAGCTAATGGAAACTCATCAACTCCAGACCAGATTAGGACCAAACTAGACCCTCTGAATATGTGTGGTAGATGTATGGCTGGGGCAGACTGAGGGGCCACTGAGAGTGGCACCAGGATTTATCCCTACTGCTTGTAGTGTTTTTTTTTGGGGGGGAACCCATTCTCTTTGGATGGATACCTTGCTCAGCCTAGATATAGTAGGGGGTGCCTTGGACCTTCCACAAAGCAAAGTGCCTTACCCACTCTGATGAGGGAATAGGAGGACGGGAGTGGGAACTAGCAATGTTATGTAAAATGAAAAGAGATACTTTGCTTTCTTATTTTTTAAAAAAGATATGAATGGAAGGAAAACTTATCTGCACTTAGTTACTGATATTGTTCTGATTACTAAAGCATGAGGCTATAAGAGTATCCTTAAAGCCAAGGTTGTTGCTGTTTTGAAAATGTATCTACCACCTATATTCATGTGTTGAAACATAGTCACTCCTGAGATAGTACTTGGAGAAATCACTGAGGAGGTGATTGGTTACGAAGGTGGTGAATGTTAGGTAAGATCAATAACTTTGTAAAAGAAATCTAAATTTTACTTTGATTTTTACAGCATGTAAGGGCTCAAAAGTAGTAATAAACCATATGCAAAGTACAAATCAAAATACATTATATGGCCAAAACGGGTGGTGGTGGCACATGTTTTTAATCCCCGTACTTGGGAGGTAGAAGGAGGCAGATCTCTGTGAGTTCAAGGGCAGCTTTGTCTAAAAGAAATAGTTCCATGACAGAACCTAAAGCTACAGAGAAACCCTGTCTCGAAAATCCAAAAAGAAAACATACATTATATGAAATGCTCAAATAAAAATAAGTGGCTCAAGGTGACCTGTGAAAATGGCTTGCTACTTTCTTGACCCATCTGGACAATTCTACAAAATTACAAAAATCAAGACTTTCAAATCTTCATGTACACTTTAAGAACATCCCTGACACTTCCCAGGCCATCAGAATCTATATGCCCAGAAACATCATGATTTTTTTTCTTTTCTTTTTTTTACTTTATTTTTCTTTTTTCTTTTCTTTTCTTTCTTTTCTTATTTTTCTTTCTTTCCTTTCTCTTTCTTTTTTCTCTCCCTTTCTTTCTCTCTCTCTTTTTCTCTCTCCCCCTTCCTTTCTGTCTTCCTTTCTTTTTAGTTTTTTTTGTTTGTTTGTTTGCTTGATGTTGGCTTTTTGTTTTTGTTTTTTTTGAGAAAGACTTTCTCTGTTTAACCCTGGCTATCCTGGAACTTGCTCTGTAGCCCATACTGGTTTCAAAATCAGAGCAAAGCACCTACCTCTGCCTTGCCTCACAAATGCTGGGACTAAAGGCATGTGCTGCTACCAGCCAGATATGGTTTCAACCAGTGTTTTGCTACTAGAATAGTATGATTTCTCTATTGGGACGTATGCTTGCAGCATGACTTTGATAGGAATTTAAAAAATCTTTCCTCTACAATCTGCCTGATTTTGTTGATATTTTCTATTCACATGCAGTTAATTTTGTGGAGATCTTTTGGTATTTACACTTGTAATCAATGACATGGTTGGGCTGAAGCCCATTATGAGAATTATTAGTGATGCTCCATCGAGATTTGGGTTCAGATTTCTAGACATTATTTAACTTATCAGTATATTGCTTTCACTCCTATTTCCATTAAGATCCTAGAGATATGAAGACAGTATTTTTATTGATAAACCATGTTGAAGGCGGATCAAATTAATTCAGGCCAATTGGTATAATATAAAAGCAACTTTAATATAAAGGGAGCACTCACGCAACCGAAGTTCCAGCGATGCCCAGAAATAGGAGCCACGAAGAAGAAAAAGAGGTCACCAGCGTTTGTGCACCCCAATTTATAGACATTTTCCAGAGGCCGTCCCGCCCCCAAAGGGCGGGCTCTCTCTACACCATGTGCTCATATGATGGCACAAAATGAGTATTCTATAAATTCAACTGAATAAATTAGAAGATATGTTTTAGGTAAATGTAACTATTTTGGCAGTCCTAGCTCATTGGAGCTAGATATTTAAGGGTTAATGCAAATATTTGACTATAAATCTATCATTTTTAGGAGAGCCTTATCTAAATAGTTAAAAATGACTTTTTAAATTGTAACTCATTATCTCCTATCAGTCAATTGGACATAAAGAGAACATATATTTGAGTTCCATCTGGAGATGTTAAATGTTCCTTGCCCACACGTTGCTCTACATGGAGTGATGCTGTTCTGGAAGCTAGAATCTACACACTTTGCATTTAAGATAGGAGGATGACAGAAATCATTTAATCTTTTAAAAATTCATGTTAATTCTTGCTCACACTCTAAATTTTGAATGATAAGGGCAATATTCAGAATAGTAAAAATGAAAAGAAATGGAAGAAATAATGAATTGATGAAAGTTCAGTTCGACTAAATTTGAGTTAGCCAATTGATTTTAAAAGTAAGTTTCTTGTCCAGCTAAGAGTCGTCCAACGAGCCACTCGTTCTCTCTCGCCTCTCTCTCTCTCTCTCCTGCTCTCTCGCTTTCTGCCCCCCCTTCGCTTCATGCTCTCTCTCAACCAAGTACACTCCAGTAAAGCGTGATCTGAGAAGAAAAAAAAAAAAAGAGTCGTCCAACGAGTGAGTGCAAATATAAAAAGTGGAGAATCTGACAGAGTAGTAAGCTCCTGCTCAAACAATGGTAGTTTTATTACTTTAAAAACTTAGCTTCTGGGTTATTCCTGCAGTGGTCACACAATGGGAGCAGGTAGTCTGAAACTAATGGTGTAGAGAAAAGCCTTGAGTGTTCTCTGGGACACAAGAGCTACCCAGGTGTGCAGTTACTGCCCGAGGAAAGCTTCTGTGTTTGACAAGTTTCTTCTTGCAAATGAAACCAAATATTACCATTAATGGACTCACTAGTTCTTCAAAAAGCCTGTGTGTAATGTTTGCAGAAAAAAGAAATTTACCATAACTGCTAGACAAACAGCTTGTGGATCAAAATGTGTACTTGTTTTTTCGCAGCCTGAAGGTAATGTAGGCATTTCAAAGATTAAGAGACCACATTCATTCACACCTATTGATATAACTGAATCTCTCTGTATCCCCTGACAGTTCATATAGATGTTCTGGCTATTCAAGAGTACCTAGATGTAATTTATTACCTTTCTGTGAGAAGAAGAATGTTCGAGATGACTTTCATTTCAGCATGTTTTCAGTAAGTATACAGCATAGTGATCAGAATCTCAGGCATAGAAAAGCAAGCGATGACACCTGCAGGTGTGGGAGGCGGTTAAAGCTGCTATGGTTCACATTCACACCTTGTCCCAGGGAGGCACTGCCATGCCAGCCTAGGACATTTACACAATTCTGACACACTGAAGAATCTGCTACTAAACGACAGAGACAGTCCTACATTTCTAAATATCACCCTACAAAAGTGTTTTCTAATGATTCATGGATCTATTAACAGTTTATGTTAGATGGACTTCAGGACTTATTTTTAAAGGAAGAATATAGATTCTGTATCTCTTCTGATAAAATGTAGAGATTATTTTCTTGCCCTTCAGAAAGCACTTATCTCTTAAGGAAAGCTGGTATCTCTTTATCAGTGCAGTAGAAATGGTTACTCTCCCCAGATGGCACACTCAATTTACAAACTGTTTTATTTGCTATGAATGCTACACATTGAAATATTCTTGAAGGGATATTTAGGCATGATGAGCTCTTTGAAATCTCTCATGGCTTTTTCTATTGTTATTGTTCAGTGCTTAAACAGGTCTTGACCACATATAATTTCTATAATGCATATTATATTGATCATTTAATTTAAAAGCAATGAAAGCAAGCACTAGTCAAAGAAGAATTGTATGTTTTGAATATGTGTAAGATAGTCTATAAAATTCATAAAAATCTGCGTCATCTTAAATGAAAAACAGAGGAGCAAGAACATGATCCCAAATGACACCAAGATACTATTTCCAGAATGTTATGTTTGCTTGCTACCCTCACAAACTGAATCTGGTATCACTGACATCGCCGTCCTTGTCACTGATGACATTTTGCACACTACTACAATTCTTTACTGTTAGTTTAAAGTCCATTTCTGCATGGTGCAAAGCTCAAAAAACACATCCAAGAAACTACTCACAGACATTGTATGTATGCCTCTCCTCTCAAGGGACAGAGCAAGCCAATGTTGACTTTCCTCCTAGATATATGTTAGAAACTTTCTCAGAAATAGACAACCAAAAGAATGACAATCTCTACAATATAGAGAATCAACACATAGCTTCTGAAAAAAAATATATAGATAAGAGAATAAATGAGGCATTGTGATAACCTTGCACCAAAGACTACATACCCCACAGATAATGTATTATCCTTACATTAGATATTCAAAAAGTATAGATTCAAAAAGAATGTAGAGATTCAAAAAGTCTGTCATAAGTAAAAGTCTTTCCATAAGTAATCATTGAATATTGTTACTATTCTTTTACTATTTTTAATTGAGACATCATTTGTGCACATTTATGTGGTACCATATCATGATTCAGTATATGTATATATTGGGTAATGTTCATGTAAGGCTATAAGATGATACCCATTTATCATTTTATAGGATAAATACCATCAAACTTTTCCATCTAGGATTTTCAAAATATGTAATGCATTATCAGTATCTATAGTCACCTTCTGTGCAACAAAATGCCAGAACCTATTTTTCTCATGGAACAAATTTTATTTTTATAAGGACCTAGAATGAGAATGTGGCTGAGAAAATTCAAACTAAACAACTGCAGTTAGTAGAACTTGAGGAAGAGGTTAAAGGTTTATTGTGACATTAACAAAACCACAAAGCATCTACCTCTTGTTTAAATAAATTACAAACAAGACAAGTTAGTAAATAAAGTGCCACTGATAGACTATTAGATGCGGTTTTGAGGCTAGAAAGGGTATTTATGCACTGTACTGGAAGACAAATTGGTCCAATAACTTTCTTAAGTCTCCAGCAGTGTCCTGATGTAGAGAAGGAATAAAAGTGGTAAAAAAAAACATTCTGAATAACTGACATTGTGGGCATGAGCTTGTTTAGTTCAGATAATTCACACTATTTCTGTACAGCAGAGGAGTAGATTATACATGGCTATAGGTAAAACAATTTAGAGAAAATGCATCAGAGAATCACCAGATTATCAGCTGTAATTTAAGCCCAAGTACCTCAATGTTTGGAACTACGTCCATTACAGATATAATTAGTTAGGAAAATGTTACCCTGAGTAAAACAGTAGCGATCTAGAATGAGATGGTAATCTGTTATAATATTTGTCCTTACAAATATGGTGAAATTTGTCACCAAAACACACAGTGAGAATGTCATAAAACATATCTGGAGAATGTCTTAAAACACACATGGAGAATGCCTTGTTAAGATGTAACTCGAACTGGTATGAAACTTACCCTTGCCAGAGATGCCAAGTATTGTCTGCAAATCATCCAGGGACAAGTTAGCAGCATAGAACAGATTTTTTTTTCACATTTCTTAGTATGAAACAGACTTACCAGTATTATAATTAGATTTTAAGCTTCTAGAGCTGTAAGATTTGGGGTTCAGAGCCTCACAGTTTGTGGGACCTTGTACAATAAACCTAGAATATGAGTGTCAGTTCCACTCAGTCAGAATGACTATTCACTACTCACCAATTATAACCAATGTCTTTAATAGAATTTTCTGTAATCCAGCATTTTTTTCTGACTTCTCACTGTTTTGTTTTGAAGACAAAATTCTTCTGGATAAAAAAGCAGCACATTTTTTCCTCAACTCTATTGATTCGTGCTAATTCCTTCAAATAGGAACATATAGCTTGTTGATCAACTCTTCACAGAAAACACACTTTATTTTCAAGTAAATAGAGTTGAAATTCTACAATAAGCATCTAAGATACTTACTACAATTTTGATCCACTATATTTGTTGAATAACTGAAGAATATTAGAATATTTGGAATATTCCTTTTAACAACACCATTCCCTTAGCAAAAACAACTGAGCCTTTTTTAAAAAATATATAGTTTATTTATTCATTTTTAACCCAATATATTCAGTTAGTTAGTATTGCCCATATGTGGAAACAAGGCGTGAGGTTGGAGTGAAGCTGTGTTGGAAGACTGGCTGTGAAGTGTTTGCTGAGGATAGTAATTGGTAACTATGAAAAAGTGCAACCGTACGAGTGAATGAAATTTCAAAAATAGGTCAGAATATGATTTTAGGGGAAAAAGACCTTATACATCTATTTACTGAACCAGAGTGGTTTTAATCTGAATGTAAGGATTTCCCAACTGCCCTGTGTTAATCTGTTTCAGCACTTACTTGATGTAATGTGTATGAAGTTAGCTTTGTGAGTGCTTTGGGACATGAAGAAGGAACTATATGAACTGCGGCACATCTCTCTCAGTGTTTCCTCCTCCATCTGAAAATGGAAACACTTTTTAATGGAAATAAGGCAAGGTAAGTGTGGAAGAGGAAATTATCACATTTAGAAAAAGATGGTCATAGAATGGCTGAAGAACAAATAGATTTGGCTTTTACAAACAGTTCAATTTCAATAAAGATTTCTGTAACTATCAAAGTATAGGCTGAGTAAGTGAATGGTGAAGTAACCATGTCCTTCAAGTTATCTGACTTTGAAGAAACAAGTCATATTATCAAATTAAATATTTGCTCTCCTGGCTTAAATAAAAAGCCACTTAGAACTTTAACAATAAAATACACAAAAGGCAAGTTTAAAGAATATTGTGTACCTCCACAGGACAAAAAGCATAGTGCTGACTTAGAACTAAAACTAGTGAAACAATAAATGTCACAATAGCAAAGCAATATATCAATGAGGTCATAGGTCAGTGTGCTTAGGAAGCTCATATATCCAAAGCATAGGATGAAATGCTTCTGTGACAGGACACTTCCTGTAGGTCAACACTGGAGGAGCAAATTTAATTTTGTTCTTGGGAATTAAAATTAGGCTCCTTAGGTTAAAGGTGTCAACGTCTGGAAAGCAGAACATTCCTAGGCCTTTCCTAAAGAAGAAGGTCTGATAATGTCAAGATTTCTCAAATTATTTCCTTATAAAAATTGTTTTAACCAGGACAGGTTCCAAAGCTACAGAGAAACCCTGTCTCAATATTTTTTTTTATTTTAGTCTAATTTCTTCAATGTTCTCCAGTTGATTTATTCTTTCATAAAGGTGAACAGATAAAGCAGTGCAATCTGAAGTCTTGGCTGGAGACAGCCTGTTCACTACCTCTGGTCATGAAAGTTCTTGATATTCTGCTTAAATAATAAAAAATATATATATGGCAATGTATTTAAGATGGGGGTTTCAGTTCCTAAAAGTGTTTAGCATTTAATGAAAGATTAAGCTGCAATGTGAAGGTCTCCAGTTTCAGAATCAATATCCTAGATATATAGAAGTTTATTGAGATTTTACGTTATATATCAAATTAAAGTGTTGTGTAGTGTTTATTTCTAAATTTTTAAAATAACAATGTTTATAAATTTTTAAAGCTCTTAGCAATGTGCATCATGCTGCTTCATAAATTTCCATGTTCGTGTATGCCTCACTCCTCTTCCTTGACTACAGTCTTACTGAAGATAGAGATGAATGTACATTTCTGAGAATTTTTTCCACCTCAGAAAAAACTGTACAGACTGTACTTAGCATCCCCTCACTGTTATCAGTGGCTTGCCCAGTTCTTATGAATTCTTTAAACACAAAACACCTCTATCAAAGATACTTCAGAAAATATCCTGTAGGGTCTACAACTTAATTTATCAATTTATCTTTTAGTCTAAAATCAAAAGGAAGACCAAAAAACTCCATCTGTAACTCTACCTGTGTTTCATGTTAAAAAGTCTGAACTGTATAACATGTAAATTTAAGCAGTTGATGAAATTCAGTATCATATAGCTATTCAACAGATATTTCTTGAAATCCCATATTGTTGGTTAGTCTAGGTACTACAAAGGAAGCAATTTATGCTTCCACTTCACATGTGATATTCTCAATATTTTTTTAGAAATTGTATGTGATATAGCATCTTTTTGTCTACTCTGTGTTCATCTCAATAGTAAAGATATAGTCTCTACTTTATGAACACTTTAAATGACTACCAGGCGTCCTCTTACAAACTTTCTAGCAATTATGTCCAATAATTAAATAATCAAGAAAGAACCATTCTACTTGGATTAAGTGACTCCTGGGGAATTGGAAGTAATGGTCTATCAGGCATAGTTATGTGTAATTACTTTCTATTAATATTTGCAATAGACCAGAACTTCAGCTTGGAAGCCTACAGTGCTATGGGGATATTACAGAAGAGTCTATAAACCAAGTAGGCTTGTATAATGTTGTACTAAGTAGCATTTTATTGTGGTTATATAAAAAATAACATATTGTTATTAGTGTAACTAGCTTGGAGATACAGACTTCTGGAATAAACTCTGATGAAGTGATCTCTGACTGATGTTCACATTTTGCTCTCAGCAATGCATACTTAAAAACAAAACAGCATATATTTGCTATGACCTTGGGGAAACATCAGTTTCCTGCAGATAAATTGACCAACACGTATAAAAGGCATGCAATTCCAAACTAATCAAACATAAAACAACCTAAATAACTGGCATTCAGGAAATGAGCATAATAAAAAGACTGCAGAATCATGCCTTTATCTTGAGTTCCTTTTACAATAGCTTCAAGTGTTAGAATGATGACTATTGCTGGCTCAAGTGCTTCAGTGGTTTTGGCTCAAGCTGTTCACAGCCTCTAGGCATTGCTGTCAAGCAGAAAGCTGTTCTACCATGGTTTCTTCTGATCCAACCCTTGAGGGCTGTCCCTGAGTAAATGTAGTATAGAAGTAACACACACAGTCTGTGACAAACTGGTTAAACTCTGTTTAAAAACTGAAAAAAGAACAACCATTACTTATGTTATCTACCTACAGGACAAGATCAAACAGCTAGGAGTAACTGATCCCTGGTTAAGTTCCTGATCCTCCTTAGTTTTCTAACTAAGACCACAGGTGCTCTTGCTCCTTAAACTTCTTCCCTGCTTTCTAGTTATTCGAAATTAAACGTTTGAGACTTGGCAGTGGTCAGTCAAACTCAGAACTCAGGGCTTTTAATGACAATTGGCACAGTGAAATTCGTGATCAGGGATCCATTTTCTTTCTGACAGCTCTTAAAAAGAATAAAAGGAAAATGGGAAATAAATTTGTTTAGGAAACAACATTTTTACTCTTGAACATTCAAAATTATAATGATGAAAAGGAAGCCCGAAAAGCTGCAAAATGTGCTGATTCCTCTCTCTATCAGTTAAAAATAACCTCAAGGAACAAGTTCCTCCTTGGGCTCAAAGAGATTGTTTCGGTTACCATTAAAACTGGAGATAAGAAAAGGGGGAAATCATTAAAATTATGCCCTCTATGCAAGCACTCTGTTTTGATCAGTCAAAAAAAATTCATTAAGCTATTAGGATTATAACTTGATTATGGGTAACTTTACTCCTTCAGCAAATTCTACATAAACTGCTTTTTTTTGCAAAGTGTTCTCAGGTTTAAAGTCACACAGGGAAGCAGGTTATGCCTCTATCTATAGAGAAATTAACATATAATCAAACAGAATATTCAGAAACACCTGGGGTGTAAAATGAATAAGAATTAATACTTAGGGATGGTAATTTTGTACATTCTATGGAGGATATTTCCGTCATGTAATACATGTGCATACAGATTTTCTTCTGCTGAGCACTGAAAAGGTTACAGCAACTTGTGTGAAAATATGTTAAATTCATACATGTTGTTGAAATGCATAGTATTTCAAAACTCAACCAACATTTGTAAAAAGAATCTTGCACGGCATTTTCTTTTTTTTTTTTTTGTATTTTACAATTATAAAATTAAGATCAATGAATTGAAAACATTGCAAACTAAAGCATACTTCTGTTCTCCCACAACTCTCTTGTATACATTATTGGCTGCAGGATACCTATGCTAATCATCACTTGCCTAATGTCATTTCAGATTTATTCATGTATTCCTTTGGTGCCTTTTCTCTGATATTTCTTTCGATCTCTTGGAACTATCTGTTGAGATTCAAATCACATATCACCTTGTGAAGCTTTTCTTTAACTGTAGTGAGAGAAGGGACTTATTACAAGGGCATTATTGTAAAAAGCAAGGGACTGTGCCTAGGTCAACAATGACTGAGCCACCATCCATCAAGAAAGGAAGGAAGTGGGGAAAGGAGGGGAGGTTCAGGTATATAAAATGTCACTGAGCAGCATGGTGGCTGGCCTCTGGGTCACAGATCTCCAGAAAGGCAGTAGTTTTTACTGTGTTTGTGTCCTGGTGGCTATGACTGGCCCCCATAGGCTTGTATTTTTGAAAGTTTGGTCATTGGGGAGTGGTGTATTTGAGAGGGATCACAGGATTTAAAAATAAGAGTTGCTGTGGTCATGGCATCTTTCACAACAATAGAACACTGACTAGAAATTGGGACTTTCTGTAACCATGGCTACCAGATGATGGGAGCAGTATTTCTTGAGTAGGGTGAAGTTTCTGAGGGTATGCAGAGCAACAGAGTCTAAAAGCACTGAAAATTTTGTTTACGTATATAATCTCATCTAAGTATATTTGGTAGTACTTTAAGTTTTCTCCTAGCAGATTCTTTGAAATAATACGTACCTCAGTTTGAAGGAGTGGGGATAAACAGAGAGACAGAGAAAAGAAATGAATACACAGAGACTGGTACCCAAGGGCCACTTACGGTTTATTTCAATAATCTTAGGAAACTTAACTTTTCCCTAAAATCCATGTTAACCCAACACATCTAACACAGACACAACATAATTCTCAAGATTTGCAACTTTTGTACCATAAGTTGCAAATATATGATACAAATATTCAGTAGAACAGGAACAGTTAAACTGAGGCTGAGTAGTGAAGAGGTCTTAAAGAGCCCCTGGTAAGTGCTGTACACATCCAAGAAGCCAGGGATCCTCTGCTACATAGTAATTCTACATAGCAATTTTCTATATAGGGAAATTATTATGATTTTCTACAGCCTTGCTTATTTGTTTTTACTTCAAAAGTTGTAGATGTTAAGGCAATATACATAAATCAGTTTCTTATAAGTTTAAGTATCATTTGTTTTCTACAGAGTGTTTTAAGTATTTCTTTAGGGGCCATAAAGTATATTTGTACTAAATATATTTATAGAAAGGGAAAATTAAAACATTTTATTCTATGATAGGGTTGTTTCCTTTATAAAGAACCATTAAAGGTTAAAAGTATATTTCTAAAGATGGTGTCACATCTTTAATATATACTAGACATATTAAAAAATTAAGTTTGTCTAAAAAGTTAGCTCTATAATTCAATGAGTGCCTTATAGTGGATGTGACTGACTCTCCCCACACCTTGACTGTTCAACTATAAGAGAAACAGTTCATAGAATTGGGTAAGGGAAAGTTAAAATTTCAAACTTCAAAGTAGAGTTCCTAATATGCGCATGGCTTTACTGTCTTAAAGAGAAAAAAATCTTAAGTCAAATCACTAAGTCCATGACATTTGTCTTGTGTTTAGACTCTAGCCCTCAATGCTCATTTAAATTGTACTCTCTGAAAGTCATAGTGTGCCAAATCTTGGAAACAGCATCAGAAAAGACACAGCATTTTTTCTGGAGTGGGCTAGTGGTTAATGGGTCAGTCAGGACTTAGGTATGTAACTCAACATTTTCCCTACCATGTCATAAGTACACTATGTCAGTCACGTATGAATGTATCTTTGCATTTTCACAATGTCAAAATTGTTAAATAATTATAAACTCAAAAGTTTTATCAATTGTCATGGCAATATTTTTTGACAGATAATTCCAATGCTAAACAGATTTTGTTAATCAAATATTACTTACTAATTTTAACTCTTTTTCAGCCATTCACATAATAACTATATTGCCAATGTGACCCACAATATCAAAGAATCCAATAATTATATATGGTGATTCCCCTTTCTACTCGCAGGACTACATCATTGATCACTCAACTTTGGATTTGGCAGGCTGACAGATGGTGGATGCATCCAGGTGACACAAACATCCTCCTCTCTCCCTATGAAGTTCAAAGCTGCCTATGAATTGCAATTTCCTAAGGAAGGGTATAGACTGAAAACCACTGTCTTATATAATATGGAGTAAATTATAGTAATGTATAGTCTGAAATCAATGTCGCCAGATTTAGCAAGTGAAAGATGTCACTGGTCTCAACATTTCTTAACCACCTAAAGTTCCTTGTATATGGTAGTAGTTTGCTGGCCATTTTCTCATATGTGTTAGCAGATCTAGTGTTGCTATACCTTGATCAGGCCATGTTTAGGCAATGATATTAATGAGACTTACTGGTATAGCTTTTAACATGCTTTCAAGATACAATCTACAACAAAATCCCTGCTCATCTAACTCAAACTTTCTGCCTCCTCTTCTGTAATGATGCTGAGTTTGGAGTGGGGTTGTATTGTATATGTATTCATTATTCCTAGGCTTTACAACTATGCAAAATGACCAATTGACTTTGGACTTTTATAATGGTCTCCATATGTTAAAAACTGCAGTTTCAACATATCTGAGAGCGATAAGGACTATATTTATCTGTGTGTATAAGGACAAGCAGTTGCAGTGCAGTTAGAGATTATGCTGGTTTAGTAAAGTGGCACTGTAGGTTTTCCTTCAATATCCATGATTTCATAAGTATTATAAAATTGGCTTGGCTTCTGTTAAAAGTAGAGCAATTAATTATCCAATACCAAATGGTTGTACCATAAAACATACATTAAATTAACACAGTAAAGATTCAGCAGAATATATTTATATATTTAAGAATATAGTTATATATATATACATATAACATGCATGTATTCATGCATATACATATATTTATATCTATGAACAAACAATTAATAAAAAGGGTCATGAATTTCCAAAGACTTAATAAAGAGTATATGGGAGGGTTTGTAAGCAAAAGAGAATGGGAAACTATAAAATTAAACTATTATCTCAAATAAATAAAATAAAAATTTAGAAAGTGTTCATCATACTTCACTACCTAAGGTCTCCATGAAGAGAATTTTAATAGACACATGATGAGTAGTATAGTTGATGGATTTTACTATCTTGGGACTAAAGACAGAATTTAATAAAGTAAAGTGCTTTCAAGAAAGACAGTGGACAATTACCAAAGGGGTCAATTCACAAATTATTATATACAATGAACTTTTAAGATATATAGTATATATTGAAGTTTCTTATGTAACTTCTTGTGGGGCACTTTTTCTAGATACCAGATGTAGTTGAATCCACCCTGAGGGAAAAGAAAAGCATGTAATGTTTGAAAGGTTAGAGCATATTATATTGCAGCACATCCAATACATGAAGTCTGAGTCAGAGCTGAGGCTCACATTTCATTTCCATAGCTAGGGGGAAGTAGCTTTATGTTAACGAACTTCAGGAAAATTCTTACACTTCAATATTTTTTACTGCAGTTTAAATTTTAAAGAGAAAATTGTACTTTTCTTATTTCTAGCGATACTGAGGAAATAGGAAGGAGGGGATTATCCCCAGTGTTCATGCAAACTTGATGACATGTTCCTAGCCACCTAACAAAGAGTGCAATTCTAACTTCATGCAGGATTTATTGAACTATATAAGCTTGTCATTGCAGGAAATTGGTGGTCTGTAGTAAAATTTTCCTCATTATTTTGTTTTCTTTCTAGTGCTTACATCTCTAGAGGGAGCTTGATGGAGGCTACAGTATTTTAATATAGATTATTAGAGGAGAGGAGTAAATAGAGGAAGGGCAAGGAAAGAAGGAAGAAGGAAAGGGGAGGGAGAGAA
>NC_022013.1:35196750-35207060 GCF_000317375.1 Microtus ochrogaster | reverse complement strand
AGGGAAGGGAAGGGAAGGGAAGGGAAGGGAAGGGAAGGGAAGGGGAGAGGAGGAGATAGACAAGAAGAAGAGGGGAGGAGAAGAGAGGAGGAAAGAAGGGAAGACAGGAGAGGGGAGAGAAAAGGAGAAGATGGGAAGGGAAGGGAGAGGCGGGGAGAGAAAAGGCAGAGAGGGGAATGGAAGGGAGGGGAGAGAAGGAGAGGAGAGGACAATGGAAGGGAAAGGAAAAGAAAGGGAAGGGAAAGAAAAAAGAAAAGACAAGACATGATGCATTTCTAGCAGAATCTTAGAATGTTCTTGGATCTCACATTGTTCACATTATACTAAGAGGAGAGTTACCCTTCGTGCTAAAGCTGTAAGGGGGAAGTGCCTATTTCATGTTGTAAACTTAGGTTAAGAACTCAAGCATGATTTGGTTGCTTTCTTTTTAATTTCTGTTGTTTCAAGTACAATACTTTAGAAAGAGTGGGTTGAAGGCCATTGGAATCATTGAGAAGGAAAGGACAGCTTGTTGGCTATGATGTGCCCCAGAAATGAAGGAAGAGGTTTACAGCATCTTCATAGGTAAAGAAATCACTGACCTGATGCCCATGGGAAATCCTGTCAAGGTATATGTCTGGGGCAAAGACGAATGTCAAATGATAAGAGCTCCCAAAACAATCTTCTCTACACTGGTAATGGTTAAACAGGAAGTCATTTTCTCATAGTTCTGGTAGTAAACAGCTATGATGTCAGAGAAGCAAGCTTTTTCTGAGGCCTCTAAGGCCATCTTCTTTATCTATACTTAATCTATCTTCACCTCTACATCACAATCTCTTATTCTAATAAAGAAACCAATCACATTATATTTTCACCCACTTACATGACACCACTTTGATGAAAGTAAAAGATGTCACTAATAAAGTGTGTGGTGAGGGAACCCAGGAAGTCAGTTCTGGGAACGGCCTAGCTGGAAGTCAAAAGTTTTTGTGCTTCTTATCCCTGGCCCAGTTTCTCTTCCTTCTGAAGGAGAGTGAGGAAAACAGGAGATTGAAACTTGGGTAGGGCAAGGGCCCCAGAGTAGAAGTTCTAAGAATGACTTTGTTAGAAGCCAGAAACACCAAAGAGAGCTTCCAAGGTTTCTGCTTAGAACCTTGTGATTTACTACTTCCCCAAAACTGAGAGTAACACCTGGACATCTATCTGGCAGGCCAATGGGACTAACCAGTCCATCTCCCTTCCCGTACCACACCAAGGTTCTGATACAACTCCTTTTACAATATTCAAGACTAGCAGCTCAATTATACCATATTTCCTCAGACCACATGTATCCCATTGCTAGAGTTTCTCTCTCTCTCTCTCGCTTTCTTTTTCTCTCATCTATCACTCTTGTACACACAGATATACACACTGTTCTGTTTTAATATGACTGATTGAATAACTTTTCACTTTTCCTTTTTCTACTTACAGATTTGACTTCTAATGCCAAAGAATATAATTCTCAAAAACAGAAATCTTCCATAATTTTAAAGTGACATTATATGACCACATAAAATTGGCATATAGAAAATGACAGTTACAAGAGGAAAGCTTGGAAAACTGAACATGACAAATAACAGCTAAGAGCCACAATGGGTATATTGGAACATGGAGTGTGTCACCAGGTGCCAAGAGGTAGGTAGAGGAATAGAAAGGGACTATCTAACAAAGGACTCTGAACACAGTGATCCAGCATTTAAACTTTATTTTGAAGATTGCTTTATTTTCTAATTAAGGCTATTTTTATTTATTCATAATCAATCAATATATTAAAGTTTCTCTGTCTTTATAGCTAAGACCATTAAGAAAAAGATAACAGGAGAAGCAAACGATACCCACTCTCACATTTTAAAATCTTCAAGTTCTTGAAGTTCAGGTGCTCTAGATGTAAATGACTCTCAATCCATATCACCAAATTATCCAAAATTACAACATGTGCATTAGAAATATTTGAGTTAAATGATTCCATTTTATAAGCAAGAAGAAGATACTAAATGAAGACAAGATATTTATGATGCATTATAAAGTTATCAGTTTCAAAGGTCAAGTTAAGACAAAATTAGTTGAAGGAAAGTCTTAAGTGTTTTACTATGTTTAACAGGAACTTTAAAAGGTAATATCAAACCACATGGTGAATGATAAATTCAGACTCAGATGCAGAATCAGACTATGGAGATTACATCTCTGTTCATAAGGTATTTATGATCTTACTCTATTCCCTGTGAATGAAATGCTGCTGAGTTCAGATCTTCATTTCTGAATTATCAAGGGGTTTTTCAGAGCAATCAGTCCCTGACAGCCCTGAAATGTCGAGGTTCTTCTGTTTTTGCATCTTCATCCATTGGCTTCATCCTCACTTCATTTATTTCCACAGAATGCTGACATTTGTCTAATATTACTTCTAGGTTATCCCTCTCAGGCTTTTGACCTTTATCCTCCAATCTTAAATGTCCTTTTCATAGGTCATCCCTTCTATAATAGAAAATCTCTGTCCAGTAGAATCCTCCCTTCCCCACACTTTCTTCAGGAGGACAGCGGAGCTTTAGCTTTACCCGTAAGTTTACAGCTCCCTGGAAATTGTGTATTCATGTAAATGAAAACTCACCTTTATGGCTAAAGAGTTTTAGAGAATGTTAAAAAATTATTTCTCTGCTTGTCAACAGTGTAAAGTATGTGTTATTAAAATGTCAAGCATAAGATAGCCAAGACCGTTACAACAGGGAAGAGAGACAGGGCTTCATTGTAACAGGAGGTGGCGATTCATAGCTAGTAAGCAGAACAAGATAGTGTGAGGAAAGTGGACTGGAAGGTAAGCCAATGGTAGAAAGGGTTACCTTAGTCAGGTCAGTTCTCAGAACACTTCCTACAGGGAACCAGACACAAAGAGAAAGTGAACTCTCACTAACGTGAGCAATCAAGATTCCTAAAACTCAGTCAATCTGGTGAAAGACAGGTCCAAAGACAAAGCCCAGCTAAAAGTGAGTTGAAAGGAGACTGATTAAGTTAGGTGAAAAATCTCTGTCAGTAATCTCTACTTTTACTGATCCATGTATCATTTGTCAATCATATCATAAATTCTTTTGTGGAAACTCCTTTTCACCTGATGCAAAGTGAAATCAAAGTCATTAGATTGAAAGCTTATCCAAGCAGCTGATCACGATTTCATTTCAACATATACATATTAAATGTTTAGAATTAGTTTTCCACTCTATGTACTCATTTCTGGCAAAATGTGCAAAAATGTTCATGTCCACTTGTTTTTCTCCTTGAATTTTAATGTTCACATCTAAACATTGTTTCCTGTAACTCTCCATGCAGATTCTCTCAGGTCCTCACATCACAGTGAAATTCATGGCTGATCTTTCTTCACCTTCAGTTAATGCCTTGCACACAGTGATATAGTTTGTTTATGGAGTGTCCCCTTAAATCCAGTCGCCAGATATTGTGCTGGCAGCGTATCTTCAAACCTATTGCTGTTTAAAATCCGTTCCTTATCACTTTCTCTCTAAATATAGAAAAGTGTCTTTATGCAAAGCATAACTGTTTTTTTCAGCACTTTTCTTCTAGTAAAGGATATTTTACATAATTAAAAGAAAAATGGTTTACTTGACCAAAGCACATACTTTTGACAAAATCAGAAAAGAAATTCTGAGCTTCATTTATGTCCTCATTTTGCTCTTGAAATTCAGAAAAAAAAGTAATCTGCAATTTCCTATCTCTTTGTGTAAATCCTGACCTATAATACCCCTGCTAAGCTATGTAGCAGATCTTTCATAAACATTTCTCTCAATTACTGCTGACTAATACCAGAGACTACACTTGGCTGGCCTTCCTTCCCTATATAAAATGTCACTGTTAGCAACTGTCGCATCACTTTGCTGACCATTTCGTCTTCTGCCTATGCATCACTACTCTCATCAGAAACATTTTTCGAAACCCCTAACATCTTTCGTTCATAAACAAGCCCACTAAGTGAAGCAGCCTTCACTTATCTTTCTTTAAAAACTTGTAAAACGGCTTAACTCTCCTTAATTTGCTAATATAGGTGTTCTTCACCTGCGTATTTCCTTTAGCTATTGTGACTCAGCCTTGCATTGACATCCAGGAGCCATGAAAAAGTTGTTCTGTACTTCTATTCCTCTTAGAATCATGACTACATACTGAAGCCACTAAACTAATGAACCATAAAATAAATCTGAAATAATTTGATAAAATTATGTGTGACCAAGACTATGTTGTCAGAACATCTACAATTAAGTAAAGTACTAAAGTTAGCTTTCCCCTAAGATCTTTTTTAGTATTGGGAGATCTTTTTATTAGAAACATATTGAGTACCTCTTCAGTAGCTCTTTGTGAAAACAGGATCATATGCTATGATTCTGACATTTGGACTAATCATTTCAGACGTCCCACTTTCCCTAATCCTGGAAATACAATGCTTTTGTTTCAAATCCAGTCTCTTCAATCCTTTACTTCCTTCAGTACTGCTTAGTGAACATCAGAAAACTCAAAGGCTTTCTTTTTCCTCCGTACCATCCCTTTAAATCTCTCTTTTCTGAAATGCTTCTTGTTCTGTAATTAAATGTATCTACAGTTATGAGTCAAAGTATCATTCTCTTATCAAAACTTCATTGAGTACTTATCAGCTGGGTAATCTAAAGGCCTTATTGAGTATATAATTAATAATATCATAGCAGGAATTTCCCCCAAATCTAGAGAAATATGTGACTGTTTAGCTAAAGAGAACATCTAAAACACCAAATCTACAAATCCAGAAGAGAGCTTGCACCAGTCATACTATAATTAAAGTATCAAAAAATCATCATGAGCTCACAAAAGTCCTCATTTTGTGTACTAATGTGATCTTTTAAGTTGCAGGGCCTATCATTGAGTGAGCCCACACGAATCCTAGAACTGGCAACAAGACTAGGGAAAGGAAACAGGACAAGTAGGACTGAATCTCAGTGTAAAAAGCCACGCAGAGCAGAGGGGAAAATATATCTACATGGATAAAAAGAAAGTGAAACTGAAAATCTATGCAATCCCTTTCATACAATCTAAACGATGGTAAATTCAACTGTTGGAGCAGGAGATAAGACTAAGTGTTCCTTGATCAGAAAAATAAAAGCAAAAAAGACAAAGATGGATCAAAATTGAGGTCATTACTTTCTCTGTTATATTACTGCATAATGGACTATTATGCAGATGTTAAAGTTATAAGAAACTATTATAAGTACCAAGAAAAAAGCTCATAACCAATTGATAATGCAAATGTTTTATGGAAAGATATATTTCTAATGCTATAGGAAAATACATAGGAGGATTTCCCAAAATTAAAACATATCAGAGTAGAGAATATGGTGTTTTAAAATTTTTCATGCTTGAATTTTTAATTTTGCTTTATGCTAAGCATTATGAACATAAAATTACAATTATCATGTGTAAGAACACCTAATTTGGAATAAATCATATAATGATGCATATGTACTCAAACAAATTAGTAATAGATATTGATGTAATATAGAATATATGTAAAAAGATAATGAATCATAATACTATACCGAACATGTTGCTACATGTCTATAATCTCAGATGTGTTAGGAAGAGACAAGTTTATTCCTAGTTTGGGGCACTCATCCTGGCTACAGAAAGAAACTCAATCTCACAAACAAAGAAAAAAGTGTATACAATGAAATACTATCCTCATTGTAATAGTATTATATTATGTGATAGAATTATATGTTATATCAACTTAATACTTCCTTTTTTATTTTTTATTTTTTTAACTTAATACTTCCTTATTAGTGAATAGGTTAATATTGACATGGTCTGGTGGTAGTGGCTTGTTTTGATTTCAGTTTTGTTTATTGTGTTGTATTTTTGAGACAGCTCCTCATATAGCCTACTATATGCCTGAACTGATAATGTCAATGAGGACATCATTGGAGTTCTAATCCTCAAACTCACTCTTAAATTCATGGACTATGAATATATGCCACCATAGCTGACTTTAAAGCTATCTCTTGTTTGTGTGTTTGTTCTTTTTTTCTTTTTTACAATACAAGCTTATATATATATATATATATATATATATATAAATGTATGTGTGTATGTGCATGTGTGTGTATGTATACATGTGTACATGAGAAGGGCTAATGTACATATTAGTTTGAAAGATACTGAAAATTTAAGTAAATATTATACATTGTGTACTTTGGCATATCAAATCTATATATATATTTGTTAACCTCAAAGACATTCTAATAATTAGATCATTAATTTCCTAAAATAAAAGTATGAAACAGGATATTTGAGATTATTTTGCATCATAACTTGTGTTCATCAAACTTGACCAATACAGAAATCTTCACTCTCTGAGGCTAATAACATAGAGTAATTTACAATTTGACACATATTTACTACAAATAGCATCTCCACAGTGCTGTTCAGCATTTTTTTTACAAATTCTTTGGAGGAGAAGTATTTTAAGTAGATTTTTTTATATGATGAGATAAGGGAGAGAAGATTTTTTTTCTAATAAAAGCAGAGCTTAGCTTAGTAAATATGCTACCATCTCATAAGTCTATAAAGAACCTTGAGTTTATGCAATTTAAAAATACTGCAGGAAATGTTCATGAATATTTTTTTAATTCTGAACCACTTACCTTG
The DNA here is from genome assembly GCF_000317375.1 of Microtus ochrogaster. NCBI lineage: Eukaryota > Metazoa > Chordata > Mammalia > Rodentia > Cricetidae > Microtus > Microtus ochrogaster. The sequence goes on along the minus strand of NC_022013.1, from coordinate 35,200,373 downwards.
TATTTTAACATGCTAGCCATGCAAAATCATATTAGAAATTTCATTGGTATAGATGAATTATAATCAGATGGTATGAGAATTGGGGAAAAGAAAGAAAATTAAAATTATTGCCATTAGAAAAAAATACACTTTACAACATGAGGAATTTGCATTGCCATAAGTTTGCTAATCCCCTCTCTTTTTAAGAACAAAATGCAAAGAATCAGCATAGAAAGAAGTTTGGGGATCTTCTCCCACCCCTTATTCAGTAGCTGACTTAATGCAGGTCACATAGGCTTTCCCAGTAATATCTTGCTTAACAGTATACCAAGAGATTGATATGATTTTTCCTAACACGTTGATTGTAGCTTAAACACAGAAATCTATTTGGAGTGATTGGCAACTTGTACATGTAAAACAGAAACTACTTGTCCTCTTTGATACCTATTGTTATTCTGAAAGTATTGCATATTATTATGTTTATAAACAGCTACTATCAATTAGTTCATTCATTTTGTTTTGTTTTAACTATGCTGCTAAGTAAGAGGCATCCCGAACACCTTTTTCTATCTTTTCTCCTCTTCTGAACAGAGCCTAAATACAATTTCATAAACATTTTCCAGGATCTGGATTCTTACTTTCTTGGCCCCTGTCTTAATTAAAGAAGACATAGGGCTGAGAAGTACTCTAATGCGTATATATTCCACACTTTCTTTATCCATCCTTCTATTGAGGGGCATCTAGGTTGTTTCCAGGTTCTGGCTATTACAAATAATGCTGCTATGAACATAGTTGAACAAATGCTTTTTTAGTATGGTAGGGCATCTCTTGGGTATATTCCCAAGAGTGATATTGCTGGATCCTGGGGTAGGTTGATCCCAAATTTCCTAAGAAACTGCCACACTGATTTCCAAAGTGGTTGCACAACTTTGCATTCCCACCAGCAATGGATGAGTGTTTCCCTTACTCCACATCCTCTCCAGCAAAGGCTATCATTCGTGTTTTTGATTTTAGCCACTCTGACAGGTGTAAGATGGTATCTCAAAGTTGTTTTGACACTATAGAACCTACATCTGGCAATGGATGAAGATAGAGACAGAGACCCACATTGAAGCACTGGACTGAGCTCCCAAGGTCCAAATGAGGAGCAGAAGGAGGGAGAACATGAGCAGGGAAGTCAGGACCGTGAGGGGAGCGTCCACCCACTGAGACGGTGGGACTGATCTAATGGGAGCTCACCAAGGCCAGCTGCATTGGGACTGATGGAGCATGTGATCAAACCGGACTCTCTGAACGTGCCATTCAATGAGGGCTGACTGAGTAGACAAAGATAATGACACTGGGTTTTGATTCTACTGTATGTACTGGCTTTGTGGGAGCCTAGTCTGTTTGGATGCTCATCATCCTAGACCTGGATGGAGGTGGGAGGACCTTGGACTTCCCATGGGGCAGGGAACCCTGACTGTTCTTTGGACGGAGAGGAAGGGGGAGGGAGAAGGGGTGAAAATGGGAGGAGGGGAGGAGGTGGAAATTTTTAATTAAAAAAATGACATAGGGCAGGGGTTTATTCCAGGTGCATGAAAAATAGTATATTTTCTAAGTTCAATCTTAAAACGATGTAGTTATAAAGAAGTCCTGTCTCACCTTGTATTACATGGGTATGAGAGCTATTGGTTCCCATTCATCGAACTACTAGGAAGCAATCTTCTGTATTTCCAGTTTGACTGGGTTGTGGCTATGAGAAAAACATAATCCTATGTTCGGGAATCCTAGAAATTAAATATGGCACTGAAGGTATATTTGTAACCGTAGAACTTATTCTATACACATTAGCTACTTAAACTGCAGGTCTTGATGGTAGAGATGGAAGCTATCACACACACACACACACAGAGATTTTGTTCACTCCCCCAGGGGAGATACTACCCCTTCCCAGGAGTGGAGGTTTGCTGTGGGGACTCATTCAGCCAATAGCCTTTAAGATGCTTGCCCACTTTAGGCATGGTCATATATACTGTAAATGCAAACGAAAAGCATGCATGGACCTCAGGGCTGCAGTATTCAGTTCCAGTCCCAGCACATGCAGAGGACAGCAGATCGGTATTTCAATGAGTTTATCACCTAATAAATAAATTTTTGTTACTCTGGAAAATAAGTTCTACTTTTGTTTCCACAGTGGATGAGAACCTGTGGATTCCTTCTAGGCCTGTATGGTTTGATTGAACAAGATCTCCTCAAAGGTCTCCATGAAAGCCGGTATGGTTTGATTGAACAAGATCTACTCAAAGGTCTCCGTGAACCCTAAAAATACTTCACTAAACAAACAACAGAAATCAGTTTGGAGAAAAGAATGCCCAAATTCACAAAAATGATTGTAAATGTTTTTATTTAAAGGGGGTTCATTATAAATGGTTGATCATCACAGTCAGAGTCCTTCAACAGAAAGAAAGGGGGGATATAATATATAAATAAATGCTTTACATTGCTATGGATCTTGGTCTGTTTATGCAAACTGAAAGTCAATTTTGTTATACTGTGAATGTATATTTCTGCTTTTGTTTAAGGTATTGTGTTTGTGCAGCTCATTTACAAATTTTTAATGTATAATTAAGAAATACAGATTAACAGTTATTTAAAATAATTAAACTTTTAGTTATGTTCATTAGCTTTTCTAGAATACAGAGATATGCTTCCATTAGATAGATAATCTTCAATACTTTAAAGACCTACAGAATACGGCATTTAAATAATTTAGGATTGTATTGACATTTGACACAATTGCTACTGGCAGCACCAGTCTATTCACAAAAGTTTGTTGGGCAACGAAGACACTCCACTTGGAGCTTGTTTTCTTCTTGGCAATGAAGACACTCCATTTGGAGCTTGTTTTCTTCTTGGCAAAACTGGCCTTTGGGCAAAGAATTGCCCTTGCCCCTACCACTGACAAAATGCACAGTATCCAGACTGGACAAGCAGGATACAGGCAAAAAGACTGTCAAAACTTACCAAGACAGTGTAAGACAGTTTTTAAATTTTCCTACCTGTGAAAATGGTTTGTCAGATACTTTAGGTCTTAGCCAAAGTTGTTTGTCCAAATATTACAAATGAGATTTCTGGTGATTGCTCAGGTAGCTAGTTGTCTCTGTCATTTCTTACACCTTTTGAAAGTTGTTTTATTGCACGTCTTGTTTACTCAAGCAATATTATTTCCATTCTTGGGTCTTTGATGGGGTTAAAGACTAGATAATCATAGTTACTTTCCTCTCATGACGTAGCCAAGCCATTTTTAATATAAGACTTAGACACCTTAGGACAGGATAACTAATGAAGCATTTAGCAGATGGCTCTTGTTTGATGTTGTTCATGCTGGCTGTACTTCTAATTTTTATATATGTTTTTGTTTCTTCTTTTTCCTGGACAATACTTGATATTTGTTCTTATTGTATATAGTTTTGTATTAGACTTGGAGTTCTCTTATTTAGACAAAGTGGGAGGTGCTGTGGGAACTCATTCAGTCACTAGCCTTTAAGATGCTTGCCCACGCCAGGCGATGGTGGCGCACGCCTTTAATCCCAGCACTCGGGAGGCAGAGACAGGTGGATCACTGTGAGTTCGAGACCAGCCTGGTCTACAGAGCTAGTTCC
>NC_022013.1:35194081-35196650 GCF_000317375.1 Microtus ochrogaster | reverse complement strand
CCCCACTCTCTCTCTCTCACACACACACACAGGCCAGGCAGTTGTGGCACACACCTTTAATCCCAGCACTTGAGAGGCAGAGTTAGGCAGATCTCTGTGAGGTCAACGCCAGCCTGGTCTACAAGAACTAGTTCCAGGACTGGTTCCATAGTTACTGAGAAACCCTGTCTCAAAAAACAAAAAAAAAAAAAAAAAAAAAAAAAAAAGATGCTTGCCCACTCTGGGCATGGTCTCATGTACTACAAATGCAGATGAAAAGTGTGCATGGACCTCTTGCCTGCTAGATTCAGTTTCCAGCACATGCAGAGGGCTGTAGATCACTACTATTTCTGTGACTTTATCCCCTAATTAATAATCCTTTGTTATACTCCATTCAACGTTATTTTGGAACTCTTTTGTATGCCAACAAATTGATACAACAGATGTTTGGTGGGATGTGGGGAGAAGCAGAAGGAAGGGTAAGTGGGATTTGTATGTATAATAAAAATATTGTAAAAATAAATAAATAAGAAAATAGTTCTCAGAGCAATTATTATTTCACTTAATTTAAAATTTGTCTACAAATTATCATTATAAATCCCTTAAGATACTGAACGGTTTGGGGGTAGTTCTACAGTGTGTGGTGGTGTATTGCTGTGATTAGTGTATTAAAAAGCTGAACAGCCACTATCTAGGCAGGACATATAGGTGGGATATCCAAGGAGAGACAGGAAGAAGAAGAGGAATCTAGGTGTGTGAGAGATACCAGCAGAAACACAGAGGAAAAAGGAGTTGCACCATGAAAGAGATGTAACACCACATGTTAAAACATAGATTAATATAAATGGGTTAGTTTACGTTATAAGAGCTAGTTAGGAACAAGCCTAAGCCATAGGTCAAGGTTTCATAATTAATAAGAAATCTCTGCATCATTATTTGGGAGCTGGCTGGCAGGACAGATAAAGACTTGTTACATGGAATAGAAATCAGTAATTGTATTATCTTTTTTTAATTTCTCTGGAATGACTCTAGTGACTGAAGACTGATGGGCATAAAGATAGGTTAAATATTATAAAATTGTGTTAAACTGGTGCTCATGTTATCAATAGCATATGTTTATAATATAAATTTGAAAGTTTAATTATTTGTTCAAGGTACTAGATAAAACAGAAGGGCCTAAATACATTCACTCATTAATACAGGGAATGATTTTATATTTTTATCCAGTGTATGATATCATAATTCATACTATTAAAAATTCCATAATGACTAAATTTTAATCTATGATTAGCTTACTCTTCAAACCTATTTAAAACATGTAAAAAATAATTCTAGTTCTACCAAAATTATGCAGAATTCTTTTTCCTAAATCTAGATTTCCATGTGCTGGCCAAGACCCATTTTTAAGTCAGTTTCAGTAAAATATCTAAGTATAAGTGTATATAATTTTCTAGTTAATGATATGTTTGCAATCTAAGAAAATGATCCAAAATGCAAATATATATATTTTGCATTCCTTTGAGACCATTTAAAGGTTTCTCTTCAGAATATAAACTAAACTGTAGGCATTACATGGTTTGGGAAAAGCACAAATGGTCTGCCTTCTCCCTCTTCTCTTTATTTACCTCAAATGCCCAGGCAGTGCCATTATTTTTCCTCATCCTGAAGCCAGGCATAATAAAATATCTTTGGAACACAAATACTAATATAAATGTGTGATTACAGGTGGCCCTTACTGTCCTTGCAGCTAAGTCTGGTTTTCAATCTACCCACCTCTGGGGGAACGGCTGTCTGCATCTCTCCATCCCAATGAGAAATCCAATTCTAGCACAATGTGAGCATGCTGGATACAGATAGTTGCCACCACAGTTCTTATAAGAGCTGGCCTTAGAGTTAGCTACAAACCACAGTGTGTGTGTGTTATGAGTACACACTGATGATCTTACCTAGTGTCTCCAGCTTTCCATGGACCATTTCAGGTGTTTGTTCTACAAGGCTCCTCATAAGGTATGCAGTAGAAGGGAGGCCCCATTGTCCATATTAAAATTCACTTACAAAGAGGGCACTTTTTCTATACTCTCCTTATTAGTTCTTTTCCAGTACTTTTTCATGTGTGTTTTCTATGATCACTGTAAAGAACACATCTCCAAGTTCCTACTCACTACCTGCTTATCTTAGAAGATCAGGTACATGCCGAATGGCTTTGGAGTAGATAAAGGCACTTTATTGGCATTAAGCAAAGCAAGGACTGAAGAAATGGAAGATTGTGTACCTGTTTGTAGCTTCCTGGAATGGAAGAGATAGAAGTTCCAGTCCACAGACACATTCTTACATATCTATGTCTCCTCATGAGCTATTTTCTCACTGAAACAAACACTCTTCTCCAGGTTCTTTACTTGGGTAGCATCTTATCTTCAAGAAGCAGCTCATGTACACTCCCACTAGCTGCTTCCAACCTCAAAACCAAGTTTTTCTCATAATATACAGCACAGATGTCTGATGTGGGAGTGTCATATATCAATCTGTTGATTTCATTGGTTAAGTAATAAACAAACTGCTTGGGCTCATAGCTTAGAACATAGGTGGGTGG
>NC_022013.1:35181477-35191061 GCF_000317375.1 Microtus ochrogaster | reverse complement strand
GAGCTAAAGGGCCAAGCGGTGATTAAATGAACACAGTGTCCGTGTAATTATTTCGGGTAGAGCTAGCCATGTGGGCGGCCGGGTGCCGGGACGCAGCCCGCCGCTCCTATTTCTACAGATGTCAGATTATGACCCCTAATACGTACCCATTTTTCTAATATATAAGTTATTTTAAGGCAAGACACATAACTTTCTTTCCCTTGAGGCTGTAGGAGACTTCAGTGCTTGGAGTGGACCAGGCTTGTGAAACAATAAATGAGTTAATACTTTTGCCCCCCCCCAAAGCACTTAGAAGATGCAAGGCAGAGTTTTAATGGTTATAGCTATATTAACTTCTTCAATCCTCATGACAGCTCATAGAGCGGGCTACTATTATTATCACCATTTTAAAAATGGGGAAACTAAGGTGAAATGAGGCCTAGTGACCTCAGTCCCACAGCTGTCACCTTACAAGGCCAATACTGAGCAAGGCTAGAATGTGTCTTCCTCATTAACATCGGTCATCGCATTTCTTGAATTAAATATTAAACAGCAACATTGGATGATTTAAAACACCAACTATAGTTTATACTTTACTTTGATATCTCAACATCTGGGCTAAATTTTGTTTTGTCTCTGAATAGTTTTCAAAGAAACAAAAACTCTCAAATGTACAACATCATTTTCCTAACACTAGCAATAAAATATTTCAATTATGAAACTAAATAACTCATGATTTGAAAATAACTAATACAGATTCCATTCTGACATATCAGAAAATCAGTGTAAAAGTATAATTAACCCACAAAGAAATAAGATGCCTTATTTGATTGTGAAATTTCAGAAATTAACATACTTTGATAAATAACCATTATTTATGGAAGATATATGATAAATGTTAAACTCTCCATATATTTTTGACTATGTAAATAAAACCAGTATGTAAGTTACCTAATGTATATCCAGTTAATGGCAGTAAAATTGATAAATTCAATGGCACAAGGCTCCAGTGGTGCTGCTAGTCATGTTTCACACTGTGTGTATCACACTGTCTCCTGTTGACAGTGGCTATAAGAGGCATAAACAAAAATTTATGCACCATTTAATTTGTAAATGCTTTGTTTCATAGCCCTTAGCAATGAAAGTTTGCTGGCACATTTTTTTATATAATCCTTCTCTCTCAGTTTTGAGATAAATTTAACTTATGAAAGTATAAACTATTATCATTGTTGGGGTACAATAATCTTATATCTACCTAATGAAATCAAATCTTATAATTATTTCATTCAAAATGCTCCCAGAATACATCGAAGACATAACTAATCACAATAAGGTTTTATCCATCTTCTACATAAACTTGGACACTAACTATAAATGTAGAAACTTCAGGCCAAAATTTATCTGTAAGACAAAGTATCTAGACCAATTAGTGAACAGAATGATGAAGAGAGAATTACTTTCTTAGTCAAACTGCTTAGTGATATTTAACTTTAACTGAACTAAATTCAGTTTGGTTGTATAGTTTGCTTTTCATATTGTCATATTCTAAGGGAAATTTTAGCATGCCAACATTAGTTTTTAAATTATAATTTCCATGGATATTTTTTTCTACTACCACAAATTCTAGTCAATAGATTTACCAAATCATGAAACTGTGAAGAAAAACGCATACTCAAGAAATGCTATGGTAATTAGTAAAGCAAACCATTTTGCCTACAGAGTGTTGTGAACCTCTGAATCCCTTCAGTTGTGTTCTTTGTAAGGCTCCAGTTAAGTCTTCATAAGCTGAAGCTTTTTGTCCCGCATAGAGAGTTTGGCAAGACTACTCTTGTGGATTCAGTGGTCGGTATAGCATCAGAGATGTTTTGCAATAAATTCTCCTTTCCCCAAGAAGCTGAGGTTATCACAAATCTGCACACAATATCTTCAATTTTTTATTTATTAAAATATACTTTTATTTATTTGATTATTTATTTATTTAGTGTATGTATGCATGTGCATGTGTCTGAGCCACTGTGCCTGGAAGTGTGGGTATGTGAATAGCACGGTAATCATATGGAGGTCAGAGGACAAGTGCTGAGAGTTGCTTCTCTCCTTCTACCATGCATGCTCTGGCAATGAAACTCAGGGTGTCATGTATGACAATCATAAGCACCTTCATCCAATAAGTAATATCTCTGGTAAAGAATAATGAGAATTTTACAAAAATGAACACTTTAAAAGTTTAGTCAATTGCAGCTGAATTATTGAGTAATTTTTAATGAGTAGATTATATTTCTATAATCTCAATTAATTTAATATATATCATCATACTAAGCAACTGCTAGAGACTAATATAAATCATAAATTTACTTTCATATTTTAATAGTCTCTTATATGTTGATTTTAAGAAATTTAATTTGTTTTCCTCTTCAGCTTAAGTATTGATAAATTAGGAAACAGCATTTAAAAACACAATGTTATTCAAAATAATCATTGATAACAATTAGAAAGATAAATTTGAAAGGTTAGGATTTAAAGAATGTAGTTGAAAATTCGATTTATTACATAGTTTTTAATGCAATATTGTTACAAAGGTCTATGTACCTGAGTTTCTTGCTGTACAAAAACATGTACATAAACACATATGTTCTATCGTATCATGCATTAATATATTCTCAAGTCTGAAACATATGTATGTGCCATGATGAATAATGCACACACTTACTTAGAACCATTATTTAAATCACTACATTTTTCTCCCAATGTATTTCTACTCGGTGGATAATGTAACTACCCTAGCTAAAATGACATATAAGCATATATATTCTCAAGACAAATTGTGTTCAAAACACAGAGATGCATTTCTGTGGAGGGCCTGCTGCTGATGTGAAAATTATTCATATCCTCCAGTTCTGAGTATTTGTCACCCATTTAGCCATGACTGGGAAACTAACTTTAATGCATCGTTATATTATAAATAATCATTTTTGCATGCATTGGGAAGAAAAAAGAAATAAATGGATTTGAAAACGCCAAGATATCCTACTCAATACATAATCTCATTTTCATTAGTAGTTCAAATTTAATGTGGGAGTATTTCTCGGAGACACCAAGGCAGAAATCTTTCAGAACAGTAAATACATGTGGGCACAAATCATTCTTAGCACTGACAGGATACATTGTCATTTAGCCAATCTTTTAACTGTCAAGATAATTTTATTTATCACCAACTGGTTACCTATGTTCTTCCTGTTATGGTGTATATGTGGTAGAAAAATGATGAACTTCCAAAAATTATTCAGGTACCAATCTCTAGATAATGCTTTGTTGTTTTACTTTATATAGTAAAATAGAATTAGAGCCACCAATAGGATAGAATAGCTAGGCAGTTGACTTTTGAAAAAAGGATATCAACTTGTGTTAGTCAAGCGGGCCCAGCATAAGCATGAAGGTTACAAATACAAAACAAAAGAGGCCAAAAGAAAATTTTTTAAAAATATGAAGAAAAAGAAAGAAAGGAAAACTCAGACACTGATAGTCACAGAGCATTACGTGAACAAGGGGATGTGAATATATATATACATATATGTATATATGCACACATATACACATGTATATTCATATTTATATTGTATATTTATATATCATATATTATATGACTCTATATGATTATATATAGCTATATATATGAATATATATTCAGAATCTCCAAAAACAACACTGTTGATCATTTGATTTTTTTGATTTTATTATTGATAAACCATATCTTATTATTTCAGTTTCTAGAAATGTCAGATAATTAATCTGAAGTTTTACATTGTTGTCATTATTTTTAGCATATAAAAATGTTTTGTCTGCATGGATATATGCAAACTGCATGCATGCAAGGGTCCAAAGAAGGTCAAAGAAAGTTATATTTCCTGGATTTGGACTCTCAGATGTTATGAGCTGAAATGCGGGTGGGGGGAGTTGAGCCTTGGTCCTTTGCAGGAGTAGTAAGTGGTCTCAATTGCTTATCCATTATTTTCTGCTCAGATTCAAGGGTAACATTTAAAGCAGACACTGAAAACTAATCTAGTATGCATTTGCATGAATACAGAATGAATTAATGGAAAATAATGAATTATGCTAGACTCCTCTATCATAATTTCCAAACATAAAACTTCGATTGTGGAATCCAGCATGTCATAATGAATCTCATCCCTGGCTTCCTCTAAGAGAACACTGTGTACAATAGAAAGTATCTTGTTCCTTTTGGGGTCCAACCTCAAGGCCCTCTTTAGGGTTCTGACTGGAAACTACAGCAAGTGAAAGGAATTTTTTTCTTAGTATATCTAAAGGCAAGCAAATGAACTATCTCACTCACATGCTATCTTAAATGTGACTCTGTAGTAAGGAGACCACTTGTTCTTTTCCCGGCCACCCAGTCTCCCAAAATAACCACACAGAAACTGTATTAATTAAATCACTGCTTGGTCAATTACTTAAGCATATTTCTAGCTAGCTCTTACATTTAGAATTAAGCCATCTCCATTGTTTTATATTTTACCACAAGGCTTGTGGCCTACTAGCAAGGTTTAAACATCTCTGTCTCTGGCAGCAGCTCCATGGCTTCTCTCTGACTCCACTTTCTTCCTCCCAACATCTAGTTTAGTTTTTCCTGCCTACCTAAATTCTGCCTTGTTATAGGCTCAAGCCAGCTTTCTTTATTCAAAAATGGTAATCACAGCATGCAGAGGAGAATCCCACGTAACCTTTTCTGTTTAAATAAATAGGAAGGTTTTAATTTTAATATAGTAAAATTACATATAGAAAGAGGTATCAAGCAAGAAGGAAAACTATAACTATAGCCATTTATTCTTCAACTCTATCAAAGACTCCAGAAGGATATAATATTGCCTAAGTAAGATGGAATTGCATTGTAATCAATTCCAGAACTGTAGAAATTGACAGAGACATCTTGCTGCCTGGACAATAACCCAAAGTTATTCCATAATCCATCTTCAGCCTACAGACCCCCCATATCTAGCAGACTTTTCCACAAAGCAGGAAATTTCAAATACAGTTCTGCCTATATTGGAAGTTTGTTAGTCACTTCTTTTCTGTGTCCTGAAGAGTGTTTGGCCTACTTTGAAGTAGGAACTCCAAAGGATCATCTCACGTTTAAGCAAGTTGGGCAGTCATTTCTCTGTGGGTCCTGTATGTCCATTTCACACAGCTTACCATCAAGCAGTCTAGACAAAAGCAATTTCTTGCCCAAATGGCTAACCAACTACATAAGTAACCTATTCAGTGCCCATCTTCCTCTTGAAATGAATTGGTGCTTCCAGGACCAGATGTGTCTCATTGTCATGAAAACTCCTAAGTTCTTAGAACATTTTAAATGCAATATTCTGTAGTCTTTGAAAGGTTTTAAGAATGCCTATCTATCTGAAATACATCTCTGTATGTCTAGAAAACCTAACTAACATGACTACAAGCTTGAGTATTATAGATGATTATCTATTAAACTATATTTCTTAATTATACGTTATATTTTAAATGAGCTGCACAAACACAATACCTTAATCAAGAGCAGAAATATAATATAACAAAATTGACCTTAAATTTTTATCCATAGAGTAAGATTCATAACAATGCAAATGTCTATAACATATCCCCCTTAATGTAAAGAAATATTTATAAGCAATATTTGGAAATCTGGGCCTACTAATTGGGGTATTGTTAATCAGGTCTTTCATGGTGTATCCTATGTACTAGGTTCATCTAAGTCAGAAGTAGGGCAAAGTAATTTGGGGGGGGGGTTATCTCCATAAACCTTTCTAGTGGTCTTGGTCCATTAAATCACATTAGCCTGAAATGAATCCACAGGTTCTCATCCTCTGTAAAAACAAAGAACCTCTTTTCCAAAGCAACATAACCTTAGATCCATATCATGAAATCAAAATACCTTTAAAGTATATATGATGGTGACTTAGCTCCTTCATAGTATTTAGTATTTTATCACTGTCTATAAAGCTCTACCTTCTAATACAGTAGGGATTATGCTTAGATACCTAAATTTTAGGGATCGTTTAGATCATAGTATCCTTAAAACTATTTTATCTTTATCTTGAAAACGGTTGATGAATTATCCTTACTCAAATTACAAATCTCAGCCCAGTGAGCTGAAAACTAATGTCACTTGAAATACTACCTCTCTCGATTTGTTAAATTGAGCTAGAATGAACATGTCAAATTTTAGTATTCAAATCATTTTTATGAACTTTATATGGAAGACTTAGATACAAAGTTACTAAAAATGTTTAAAATACAAAATAATATTTTTTATATGTTATTTTTACTTTTATTTCTTCCCTAAATGTAAAATTGAGAAAATTGTGATTTGAGATTTGCCTGTCTTAATTTTCAGTATGCTTCAAAGTAATATTTTAAGTTGAAGCATTTCTGAGTAATATCTGTTTCTCTGGCTCTGTCTCCCTAAATATCTCAATCACATATACACACAGACATACAGATACACACACATATACACATACACACACAATCACACATGCATACATATGTACATGCACATACATGCATATACATGTAGATATATTTTGGTTATTAGCTCTCTGCTCAATCATTACATAAACACTAATTAGGACATTCTTATTCTTTTTCATCAATGTTGTATTTTTAAAAACTTGAAACAGCTGAAGAGATAGTCTAATAATTAAAATGCTTGATGAACATGAATCCAGATCCCCAGAAACCACAGGAAAAAAGCAATGGATAACAGCATCCATCTGTAATCTCATCATTACTAATAAGTGAATGACAGGGCCTTCTGACAAGCCAATCTAGCTGAAACTATGAGTTCTGGGATAGTTAAGAGTCTTTGCCTCAAAAATTGTAGCTGGCTAGAGAAATGACAAAATAGCAGTCATACAAAAATGAGGACCATAGTTCAGATGCCTAGAGTCAAAGTAAAGGCAGATAATTCCAATATATCTCTGGTGAAAATAGAGATGGAGATATAATCAAGAAATGTGATTAGTCTCACTTTCTTTTATTAGTGTAAATTCAGATACTGTTAAAATACCTATCCTAATACCCATGGATAGGTTTAACTCTTACCTCTTATCAAAGAAGCTTCTTTTTGCAGCATTTAGAGACGATTACAAACAGCTACAGTTGGCCAAATGCAAAGAACTGACCATAGGATGTCCCACACCAACACATACATCCCTAACACAACCCCTACACCTATGTCAGAGAACATGACAGAAAGATTCCAAGACTCAGCAGACCAGCTACCTGCTATTAAATTGTACCTCCTTTATATGACATATCAACAGTATGGCCACCTAAACAAGATGTAAATAATAACAACCTATTGACAACAGTGATGGGGAAAATCTCACAATTCCTCTCCCATCGATATTGAGCTATAAGTGATTAATGAAAAGTGATTAAAAGATAAAGAATTCATATTTTGAAGAAATGATCTGGCTAATTGGTTGCCTGATATCAAGCAATCAGTTCTAAAAACAATATATATGTTCAACAGTAAGTGGACTCATTGTTTTGTAGTTATGCATTTATTCACACACATATATATGTGAGTGTAGGTGTATGGGTTTGTATGTTTAAAGAAGCAAAGGCACAAATGTGAGAGAATTTAGGAGAGACTATAGGGATGAGTGGAAGACATGAAATTAGATAAATGTACTATATGTATAAGAAATAAGTATTAACTTAATAATAATAACAATAAAAGAAACATTGCCTAAAACAAACTGGAAGACAAAGACTGACATTAACGATTGTTCTCTGACCTCCACACAAGAAAAACATGTGTCCACACTCAGTCTTACACACACACAGATATGTACACATACAGTAACACAGAGAAATATACACAAACACAAAGTGCATAGACTGCTGAAACAGAGAAAACAGACACATTTTTTTATTATTACTTAAGGAATATTGATCTGAAAGTTGAAGTATTCAACTAACAGTACAAAACTGTGACCACAGAGGATTTTCACTGTCTTTCCCTCAAGGTCATTTCTTTCTAAAACTCCCTAAGAAAAATCATGTTTCAAACCAAAAGAAAACTCCAAATCATAGGTAATTATGCTAAGCATCAGCACATTCAATCAAGAACACAAAGGAAATGGAAAAACATCACTAAACAGCAGCCATCGTTAGATTTAAAAAACAGAGCAGTGTGAATATTCACATGTGGAGCTGGGAGGAGGGCTCCTAATAAACACTGCAGTACTCTGTGTGTAACGTTTGTAAAATAAAAAATAACAAATTATGCAACATTTCCAAAGCAATGCCTGCAATCACAGTATGAGGCTTGTCATTGCTGGAGTCCTGATTTACCACTCATCTAAAACAATGTGAACTGTGGGCTTATGAGAAAATATTAACACTAATAAATACACATTTTAGTGCTATAATTGGTTATGATAGGATTTCCTGGGTTTTCTATAGCTACTCTACATTATCTTATGGTATGAAAATGTGAGTACTCTATTTGCAGATATCCACATTGATCAAAGTTAGGGTGGCAGCTTGTTCTTGCTCTGAGCAGAACATGACAAACAATTTCACATGATCCCTGCTCATGAAGGGCTTTTTTCATTCCTTCTTTACAGATGAAAGTCAAACCCAATATTTAATAGGATGAGATGAGTCACAGATTCTCAATTAAAATTCCTCCAGTATATTGCTTTTGTTTTGTCTTTTAACTCTGGGTTTCCATAACTGCTTTGGACATGCTCTGCACTTGGCAGCCCTTCAATAAGCTACTATCATTACCATATCCAGTTGCTATGGGGATAAGGCATAAAGAAGGAGCAACAATCTTTAACTCCTGATTAAGTCTTAGTATCTTTGGGTCTGTACCATAGGGCTATTACTATCATAACAGTCTCTGCAGTTATAACTTTTTTCCTTTAACTTCCTTCTCCTACATTTGGCTGTGCCATTCATTTTCCAACAATTTTGTACACAGGATCACTGATGCTTATGTTTTCTACACCATGTGTGGTAGAGGAAGACAAAGAAGGTTCCTCATCTACAGTTCAAACAATTTCATAACTTGGCTTTCTCCTAGAAATCATGCATATATTATGTTGAAGGCTCCATCACAATCCATAACCATTGTTCTTTACTTTCCCAACCATATCCAAAGGAGATCTTTCTGGGTCTCCTCCATAAAAGTCAGGTGCTAGTCCTAGAAGACAAGGTGTAGAGATGTAGGGTCCTAACACTGAACTCTCCAGTAGTTTCTCATTCACATGCTTGTGTCTACTCAGTGTACAGAAATACATTAAAATTCTAAAAATAGATGACTTAGCCAGCACATGCCTCCAGAAACTTTTGTTCTTGGTATGCACATTAGGATGGGTCTCTCTCTCTCTCTCTCTCTCTCTCTCTCTCTCTCTCTCTCTTCCCCTTCTCTTTTCTTATCTCTCCCCCTCTCTCTATCTTGTTATCTCTATCTCTTTCTCCTTCTCTTTCTCTGCATTCAATTATGTGGATTTGGTTTCACTGTGATTTCACTCTTAATCAATATCAGACACCACGGTTTAGTGTCATTATTATTATTATTATATTAT
>NC_022013.1:35113554-35161220 GCF_000317375.1 Microtus ochrogaster | reverse complement strand
TCCGCTAACAGATGGCTCTCCATTAACAGCCAATTTGGGTGTGGGGTAGGCTCTGTCAATAGAACGATTCTTAACACAATTGGGGGTATGGGGTTCTCTGCAGACTCCCCAGGGTGATGGTTCCTGCAATGATTTTAGGAGGAAATTGGCTCCTGACATACCCTGACTACATTGGATGGTAATCATGTTGGTATTTGACTTAACAGTATTGGAAAACTCTCTACTATCTTTGCAATTTAAAAAAAGCTAGAATTCTCCAAAAGTAAAAAGATGCTATCATCTTAATATTTGTGTTCTCTCAAACCTTTAGATCAACTTAATGCTCAATTGTGATGGTATTATTTTCAAGAGCCTTTGACAGGTCACCAGGCATTCAAAATGATCTAATGAAAAAGGACCATGATCTCTCTCATGGCTTCCTCATATGAGAATATTGAATGACAGACGTTTAGAGGGTAGCTTTTTACCAGATCCAGAATACACGGGCCTCATTAGCTTAGAGTTCAAAGCTTCCAGAATTCTGCCATGAAAATTCAGTATTTGCTAAATGTCCAATGTTTTCAGAGCCTATGGATGTGGATCCATTTCACCTTAACCAAAGGTCAGAGAATACAGACCTATTCCTGCTCCTTGAAGGTTATAACAGGAGATTGGAATTTATAAAGCGTGTGGAAAATAAACACAGGCAAATTCAGTATTCACTGGGTTACTCTCCCAGCTCTATTCCATGTCTCTGTCTTTTTCTTTTGTATGTCTGTTTTTTCTGCCTAACATTTCTAATTCACATGTCCCTACCCTGGAACATATGAACCCATTGAGACTGGACCCCAACAGATGTCACCCCAACATGAGACCATGAGACAATGTCTGATATTTTATTGTAGCTGCCTGAACGTATTGAGGAAAAAAGGAAATTGAAAACTTTCTCATCAATGTTAAAAATGCATGGCAAAGTGCTAAGATATGAGGATATTAGCACATTGTTTCAAACAAAGCATGGACACTGATATGTTTAAGTATGTATTACCTATATTACCTATATAGACCATTAGAAAGTCATTAATATTTCTTATTGTAGACTCTTTCAACTGTGAGCTTCAGTTCATCATTTCTTAATTTGATGTACTTTACAAACGTAACCTTTGGATATGATAGAGTTTAAAACAAAAGTATATTATACAATATTTAAAGAAAATGGCATTTGGGATGCATTAGAAATGCTTTAGTGGCATCTTATAGTAGCTGACAAAATAATCATTACTGACTTGAGTAACAATTACACAACTTTTAATCTAATAATAAACCTTTATTTTTCTATTTATTCATGTGGTTGTTAATATTTCCTCTTATTTTAATATATAGTACTGCCATTGCTTTATTTCTGTTGTTATAATAAAACATCCTGACCAAAACCAAAATGATGTAGAGTAGAAATGGTTCATTTCAATTCACAATTCAAAGACAAGGTCTATCACTGAAGGGAGGGAAACATTGCTAAACCTTGAAGAAGCCAGTCACAGACATTCATAGTCAGCAACAGAGATAAATGAAGCATGCATGCTTGTGCTCAACTATCTTTCTCTATTCTTATATAGTACAGAGCTTTCAACAAGAAAATGGTATTGCCCACTTTCAGGTATCTTTCCACACCAGTTAAGGCAATCAAGACAGTCCCACACATGCAGAATTACAGGGCAAACTGATCTACAAATCATTCTTTGAGACTCTTTCTCAGATAATTCTAGGCTTTTAAAGCTAACAATTAATAAGTATGCATATATAATGCAATGAATTTTTATCATCTGGGCCGACAATACTCCATCCAAATGCCAAATACCACCTGACAAAACCCTGATGCCAGTCATGTGAAACACTCTTTTGAGATGTTGTTCTTGGCTGTCCAAGGACTTCCAAAGCCTTAAAGACTATTGTTATTGAACTTTGTTGCCTCCCAAAGACAGAAGCATGAATCTGAAGATACCATTCATTTCAGACACAAGACAGAGAGGACCCTGAATTGTAATTTACTTGAAAGTTTCCTCTGTGATGACTGGCTTTAATGATACCTAAAGGATCCCTGGAAGCTTCGAAAGGATGGAATCTACAACCCAACTTGCAAAAGATGCCTGTGAACTCTAAGCATGATCAGCATAGCAGGATATCCTTAAGGGTGTAGTACTGGCATGCATACCTTGGAAGTAGCCAATAGCTCTTTAACTTGACAAAAGACCATCTCAGCACTTGGGAAACTATGTCTCGTACTGGAATCCTAGCCACTAATTTAAGTCTAGTGAATAATGGATGTTGGAGAACCTACAACTACCACTTTACTACAGCACCATAATTCCTAACTGTATTCTAAACGTTTATCATTATACACACAGGTAAGTGTAGTCGTCCTTTTCCTCAAGGGAATTATTCTCTTTGCAACAGACCATTAATAAAATTACAATCAATCAAAATGCACAGTTGTGTAGACATTCCCAGTAGATACATCACATGAATATTCCTACATTTAAGGCTCAGAAAAGACTGTGAAAGAATGGACAGAAAGAATGTAAGAGCAGAAGATGAGGGAGAATGTTGTGAGAGTGTGTCTCCTAGAAATGTCAGAAGATGAACCCATAAAGTCTTACCAATGTGGCTGTCTAAACATGAACTAAAGGGGACAACAGACATTCCAAAGTGGATTGAGTAAAGCCCAATCGGCTTCAACCCTACACACACACACACACACACACACACACACACACACACACACACACACGTGTAGGCAACCAAGGAATGCTGAAAACAAAGAAATAGTTTTCAAGGAAAAGCATACCAACTTTTAATCCAGTACCAAATGTTCTGCTGTGAAAACATACATATGACTGACATTATTCAGACTGAGCAAGTTATGTTTAGGAACGTAAATGTATATACAAATACATATATAGACTTGTTAAAATAGAGGCCATGAAATTTAAAAATAGCAAGGAAGAGTATAAATGACTTGGAAGAATGAAAGGAAAGAAAAAATATTTAAATACATTATAATATCAAAAATAAAACAACTTATAATATCTATAAGGCAATATTATATGGAATATGTAATGCTATCATACTAATTGACGAATTTTGTTGCATTTATTTACTCTTTGTTGTATTTGCTTCTAGGCTCTCACTCACTGGAGTACACTGGCCTCTGAAGGATGAAGATGTTACTATAATAGATGGTTTTAATTTTCAACTAGGCAAAAAACCATCTGAGAAGTGATTCTCAATGACTGAGTAGTTAGTTTAATTTTGCCTGTGGGCATGTCTATGGGGGATTATCTTCATGACATTAGTTAATTTTGAAGATCCAGCATAAATAAACACATCATTTCCTTGCCTAGAACCTGGAATATATAAAGGAAAAAGTAAGCTGTGTGTATCCTTGCCTGCTATTATTCTCTCTGCACCAACTGTAAATGTGACTGGCTGCTTTCAAGCTCCAGTCCTATTTCTAAAATGATTGGCTTTGACCTGAAATTGTGAACTAATAAACCCTTTCTTCCTTAAGTTGCTTTTCTCAGGGAATTTTTATTAGAGCATTTACCTACGTATCTATCTATCTATATACCTATATATGTGTGTATTGAAACTATATGTATATATATATATAAACTATATGAAATGATTGATGATGATAGATAGATAGATAGATAGATAGATAGATAGATAGATAGACAACAAAACAGGGAATGAATTTAAAAGAGGCAGTATATTCAGTTTTGTCTAGCTAAGCCAATGGGTATCTTTGGAAAAGAAATGTGCCAATATCTAAGCAACAGCTTAAAGATTAATCATTGTCTCAAAATGAACAAGATAGTGAGCAATCAAGAATGACAATTTTAGTTACTGTTACTTAGCACTTTAATAGGTAAAATCATAACTCTTCTAAACATGTAAAGAAAATATATAACTACAATTTTAAATAAAACATTGAGGGGATATCTGCGGCGAACTTTCTGACCAGCAGGAAGGAACAGCCACCAGACGAGGATTCTTCTCAAATCACGCTTTATTGGAGCCTCTTGGTTGTAGGGAGAGCAGAAAGCAAGGGGCCCAGAGCCCTGAATTATAGCTGCTTATATAGGGAGTCTGCCTAGCAACTTTTGATACTTTGATACTTTAACTGCTTTTCTGGAGACCCACCGGCAGGAATGAAAGCAGGGGAACATCCCTGTCAGTTACAGACCAGGATGTTCCCCTGCTGGTCAGGGGAAGTGTGGGCAGCTAGATCACAACAACTTACCCTGTTTTCTGGTGGAAGAACTGCAACCCTACTAATATGGAGTTATCTATCAAGCGAGGCTGGGGCCAAATGCCATCTTGTAATGGCAGCTATTCAAATCGGCTCCCAGCAGATATCAAGTAAGATGTTATGTGAGATTCCAAAGAAAATCTCAATAGACATACATGCTAGCCATTAAGATTTCTGAAATAGATCTATAAATGTCGCAAAAAATGTTTCAGTATCCCTAAGAAACAAATGAATTTTCATTAGATGAATCTGCATTTATGTAAAAAAAAAGATTGTAAGTATTTGACAGTTTGTAGATTCTCCAACACCTAAAAAGCTGTAAAAGTGCAAAATGGCTTCAAAGGATGCACTAGACAGGAACACTCGGTAATCATTTAGCTCTTTCAAAGACTCCAAAAACCTTTTGCAAATGAATACAGACTGTGCATTGCAAAATAGAATGGCTCACTATATGAATGCAAAGAATAATATGTTGTTGGAGCTCAGGGGATAGAAGAGACAGGGTGAAGTAGAGTAGATGTATAGGGACTACGTCATGAAAATTCATTTAGCCTTGGTTGTTGGCATTCGGGAACAAATAAGCAGCAACACATTTGAATGAGACAATGGTAATTTCCACTTCCACTTCTGCAGCATAAGGAGACTGTTGGAAACATTTTTGAGTTAGCTCTGCAAAAGGATATAATCAACCCTGAAGGTTCCTTATTTCTAATAATAGTATTTCTTCAGCCAAAGCCCTCCCATCATTAAATAGATTCTACTGGTCTTTATAGATATTTAAATATATAGGAGAAAGGACACTCTCTTGGTGCCCAAAACTGTTTGTATACATGTATATAATGCTATGTGGATTACTACATATCTGTCTTTGAAGTTCCATAGTAAATCAAATTTAACATGCTCACTATGTGATGTTAACTTTTTACATT
Source organism: Microtus ochrogaster (assembly GCF_000317375.1). Lineage (NCBI taxonomy): Eukaryota > Metazoa > Chordata > Mammalia > Rodentia > Cricetidae > Microtus > Microtus ochrogaster. Next base: position 35,156,000 of record NC_022013.1, on the reverse strand, counting down.
TGTATTAATATCAATAATCTTGTTACTGTTTGAGTTCTTGAGGTTTTTGTATTAATACAAGGAGTAGCATACTTTGATTTTTAAAATAAGAATTATAATTCAGAAAAATTCATAATTCTATTTGTTATTTGGACATACTGTATATCATGAACGCCAAGTATACCATATTTGAACTGTCGTTTGGGGTTGAAAAGTAGCCATATTGTTATGAATAAGAATAGTATTAAAGCAACTATTCAAAGGAAAACTTAATTACCTTTTACGTAGATAATTACCTTTCAAATTCCTCTTCTTAATGCTCTTTACGCAGTTATCTTTCAAAATAGAGTTAAATATTGTGTTAAATTGACTAGTTTTCCAAAGGAGAAGATGAATTTCTCAGAAAGCTATAAACAATCAATTTTCAGGTAAAATTTTTTAGGCAGTATTTAGTCCTGCCTTTCCAAATACAAATTTGTATTACCACCATATCTTTCATTAAATCCACAAGGGTAGCTAAGAGTTCTGTTTATTTCAGTTACCTTCTCTTTCCACCCATTATTGTTAAAGAACTGAATGATTGGTCTAAAGTTTGTCCACAGTCTAGATCTTAGACATTATTCATTTTTTCTGCAGTTCAAACTCTTCCTCTAGCCTACTCTCCTACTGACAGCTGATGAAGAGGTCCAGAGAATTAGTCTGAATTAGATTTGATTATTTATCAAACTCTAGGTAGTATATGCAAGGTTACAGAAATACCATAGTGCTTAAATATCTTCGAATGATTGTAACAACTAAGACAATTTATTACTTTTAGGAAATAATATACTATCAATTAAACAGTAAGTTTCTAGCACTTTTTTTCTGTTTCTATTTGCATTTAAGGACATCTTCATGAGAACATTTCCTTCTGACTATTATATTTTTAACTATGATAGAGTGAGCTACTGCAGAATAATTTCCCTGAGTATTAACCACTTTTCATGATAATAGACTTATTATGCAATCCACCCTAATAGATAATTCTCTTTTGCTATCATACTGAGTTCAGGGATTTAAAGGTTTGATCTGTTCAATCTATTATACTTACTAAGTTTACTGATGCTCAAGTGAACTCATTTTGCTTACTAAAACATTCCCAAAATTGAGTTGGATTGAGTTGAATTCCCAAAACTGAATTGACATTATCAGTTTTTGATCTCACATGCTATTGTATATGACAAATATTGGAGGTTCATTTTGCATGTTTCCCTTTTTAATTACTATTAATTTTGAAACTACACTTACATCATTTACCTCTTCCCTTTCCTTCCTCCAAACACTTCCATATATATTTCTAAATATATAAATACAACTTACTCAGTCTGTAATGCTACTTATTATCTTTTATGTATAGGTTTTTCAACCAAACTTTTAAAACAAATATAAAAATAAAATTTGAAAGGCACCTATAAGATCAAATGATATCTGAAGTATAAATCATTATCCAAATAATATAAAAGATGAATGTGTAACCTCTTTAATAGTACTAAAGAAGTAGAAAAGATGTCATTTTGTAGCTCTATCCTGAGAAAATATAGCCTTCCTAAATGAACATGAGGAAAAGACATATCATTCATTTTCACAAATCTTATATGTAAAAAATGATAAAAGAATGAATTTTATGTAGTGTTACTTCCTAAGAGAAAAATTATGCATGTGTGGTAATAGATATGCTAAATAGCTCAGTTTTGCCACACCACAATGCAGACATACAAAGAGCTTTGAAAATTCTGGATTTGAGAAAATGTGCTATCAGTAGACGTCATGTAAGGAAAATGTTCAAGAAGGTCTTTCTCATAAGATGATGCCAGATGGGAAACATGAAGAAAGCAGGAAGATGAAACGTGGGCAAATAAAAACTGGCTATTCCTTGTCCTTTCTAACAATAATTTAGAAGACTGTGTATAATAGATAGAGGACTAGCTGGAGTCTTCATCAGTCAGCACCCACCTCTTCTTTTCTCACCAGCACTGGCTCCATTTGTCTAGCCACAGAGAGTTAACATAAATCCTCTTTTGAAGTAATGCACTTACCCCTATAATTACACAATTTACTTTTTAAAGTTGTACCAAATAATGGAGAGCTTATCTTGCACTCATACTCACATTCACACACACACACACACACACACACACACACACACACTAACTCATTGTGTGGAAGGTCCTTCTGTACATGTGTTACTTTTATTGGTAAAAATAATAAAGAATTTGGCTTGTCCTATAACATGGGAGGAGGAAGGCAGAGTTAGAGAGAAGCCACGGAGATGCCAGAGACAGATGCTGGGAACTTTACCCAGTAAGTTACAGTCACATTGTAATATAGAGACTAATAGAGATAGGTTAAAATAATATGTAAGAGTTTGCTAATAAGAAGCTAGAGCTAATGGACCATGCAGTGATTTAGTTAACACAGTTTCTGTGTGATCATTTTGGGTCTAAGCTGTCTGGGCAGCTGGAAAATAACAAGCAGCTTTCATCATACAAATTGGCACCAATATGGTGAACTAATTCCACATAAAACCTAAGAGAGCTTGAAAAGGAATTCTAGACACTAAAAAACAAAGTTTAGCTGCATTCACGGTGATAGATAAATGTACATAGGCTTAAAAGAAAGAATAAAATGAGTATAGCAAGTTATAAAATAAAGTAAATGTATTATAAAAATATATATTCTTTAAAGAGACAAAGTACAGACAGTTGTAGATTTAACTGAGTATAGAAATATGAGCTATGTAAAGATGGAAAATTCACAGAGAGTTTGGACAAAACTACACCCATATTTCCAAATATTATTTGTAAATGCTTCTTTATATTTAAAGGGGGATATGTTATAGAGATTTGCATTGGTATGGATTTTGGTTTATTGATACAAATTTAAGATCAATTTTGTTATATGTATATTTCTGTTCTTGTTTAAGGTATTGTGTTTGTGCAGCTCATTTAAAATGTAATATATAATTAAGAAATATAAGTTAATAGATAATCACCTATAATAGTCAAGCTTGTAGTCATGTTAATAAGATTTTCTAGATGTACAAAGATATATTTCAGATGGAAAGGCATTCTTCAAACCTTTCAAAGATTGGAGATTCTGGCATTTAAAATGTTTTAAGAGCTTAAGACTTTTCATGACCATGGGACACATCTGCTCCTGGAAGCATCAATTACTTCAAGAGGAAGATGGGCATTAAAGAGATTCCATAAGGAGTTTGCTAGCAATTTGGGCGAGAAACTGCTCCTACCTGGACTGCTGAACTGGACATGCAGGATGCACAGAAAAAATACTGCTGAACTTGCCTAAAGGTGAAACAATCCTTCAGGGTTCCTGCTTCATGAAAGAGTCTGACAGACAGACATTCTGCAGGACACAGAAGAAAATGGGTGACAAACTACCAACATAGGTGAAACTGTCTTTAAAATTTCCTGCTTTATGGATACTATGGGCCTGTAGACTGAAGATGGGTACCCAAACAGTACAGAAGAACTTTGGGAGACTGTCCAGGTAGTAAGATGTCTCTGTCAATTCTAGAATTTTGGAATTTGTTTACAATGTACTTCCTGTTTACTTAGGTAATATTATGTCCTTCTGTAGTCTTTGTTGGAGTTAAATTTATAGTTATAGTTTTCCTTAGTTATGATAAAAGGTAAAGTATACATAAATATTATAACTGTAGTTTCTGTAATTCTTCCTTGATACCTGTTTTGTTATATTTAATTTTACTATGTTAAAGTTAAAAACCTTCCTTTTTGTTTAAATAGAAAAGAGGAAATGGTGTAGGAGGTCCTTCTCTGTGTGTGTTGCTTTTATTGGTTAATGAATAAAGAAACTGGCTTGGCCTATGGAATGGGAGGAGTAAGGCAGAGTTAGAGAGAAGCCATGGAGCCGCCAGAGACAGATGCAGGGAACTTCACCCTGTAAGCCACAGCTACTTGGTGATACACAGACTAATAGAAATGGGTTAAATTAATATGTAAAAGATAGTCAATAAGGAGCTAGAATTAATAGTCCAAGCAGTGATTTAATTAACATAGTTTCTTTGTGATTGCTTTGGGTCTAACCTAGCTTGGCAGCTGGGAACGAACAAGGAGCCTTCCTTCTACAGGCTCACAGAGAGCGAGCAAGTGAGCAAGAGAGAGAGAGAGTCTGAATTCATTTTCCTCAACACTTATCCCCATCTAACTGCAATGAACGCTCATGAACATCAGAAGAGATCAGGGTAGGAACTACAAACTTACTGAGCATCTAGCTGATCTAAAATCATATCGTATATAATATTTTAGCGACAATTTTTAAGCCAATGTGAAGAACTTTAGAAATGTTTTTGAAAGAAAAGTCATAGATTTGGAAGTTTTATCTTTAAATACACACAAAATGTTCCTTACTTTCAAATAAGTGTTTTGAACTCCAAACTAGCATTCTTACTAAATATTGTCTTGTTAAATAAAAAATTCACTAGAAATAAATTTTCTTTGACATTTGTGTGTTTGATTTACTACATGTAATTTATATAAAGTAAAGCATTTGTTACTTAATCACAAACTTATAAATATTACATACAATCTGTTGATCAAACACTGATAACATATAGGCACCTATAGGCTGTTGAGTCCTGGCTTCTTTTTCTATAAACACAGGTTCCAGGCTAGATAAATATTTCTCCAACTTTTAGATCAATGAAAGAGTTTTTAAAAAATGACTAAATCAATTAGCGTTGGGAATTTTCTCTTGGAAAAAGGATTTAAAATAAACTAACATACAAATTGTCATTACTAGTTGAAACATTTCATTAAGAACACTTTAGCAATAAAAGTCAATGTGCCAAATTGCAAAAAAGATACTCTATATTGCAAGTACAAGAATGTAGTGTTAAACTTTCTGTGTTACTATTCTCAACTCACTTCACATACTTATCCAAATAATCTAATTGGTTTCAAATCATTTTATGGAACGATGCTTTTAATGTATTTGATGATGTGAGTTCTATTCTCCCTTTCGTTTACAAATGGTGACCTATTGTCTTACATTGATGTGATGTATTAAACAAATTTCATTAATCAACACTACACTGCATTATGTGAACAAGTGTAATTTAAGGCAATTTACTAAAGCTAAATAAAATTACAGTTTTCAGGAGAGCAGAAATGAGCTGCGAAAGTTTGATAACAAGCCTTGCCACAGGACGTTTTCCGTCCTATGGGAGATGACAACGCCACTGACATTCGCTGAAGCTTCTTCCTGCAAGCTTGAAAGGGAAGCTGCGCTATGGTAACACCGGTTCTTATCTTAAGGGCCAAAAGTGGTTTTGAGAATGTGTGGTATCATTTCCTTCAACAACTCAGGACAGAACCAATCATGAGTTCCTCATTTCTACATTGCAAAAGCAGAAACACAGCTCTCGGTCTTGCCTGGTCTTATTCCTCTGCAAGCCCCGTGTGAAGGCTTTTATCCACCATGTATAACTATGAAATAGCATTCTTCCTTGGAAGAGATACAGATTGAGTGAACCTGACATCTCTTGTTCATCAGAACAGAATATGGAAATGTCACTAGTTTTCTTTTCTCAATTAAATATGTGTGAATCAAAAGAGAAAACCTTTTTCAAACTAATGCATGGGTCAGGAAAAGAAGAAGCAAGAAACGAGTCCAAAATCAGGTAAAATTAGAGATGTTTAAGTCAGCTTTGTACTTTAAAAAGCATGATTGAATAACTTTGTTAGCTCTGACTTTTTAAATACTTTGTTGAAAATATACTGATTGTAGTGCTGCAAATGAGGGGAGAAACTTTATTTATTTATTTTTTTACATTTTGGGAATAAAAAATGTTTAGTTTAATTTTGCTTCATTTTTAAGAGGTTGATAATTTTAGTCACAGCAAAGCGTTAAAATAATAAATAATGGAACAGACTCTCAAATAATAGTCTGTTGAAGTAAAAAAGATTATACGTGGTACACTCTATGCTAAATCCTCTTTTTACTGTTGAAGTAAACCTGATAAGTCAAAGAAGGTGTATTTCTGAATGGGTGTGAATGTGTATCAATTCCAAATTTATTGGATAGGTTAATAGGATTTCTATGACATCAGAATTACCCTGAATGTGTTATTGCTTTTACAGAGCTAAAGAGAAAAGGAACAGATTAAGTCTTCTCCTGCAGAGGCCTGATTTCCATGGGGAGACTCAGACCAGCAGATCTGCCTTCTTGGCCAAAGAAACAAGGTGGGAACCATCACTTCATTGTGAGCATAGTGTTCTGGTTCTATAATTAATTATTAGAGAAAAGGAAATAAAAATAAATACGCTATTAAAAATCTATTGTAAAGTGAACATAGTTCAACATTTTAGTTCCCCAAACAAAGAATAGTCCTAGGGTTCAACCACTTTCATAACCCAAACCAAATATTTACAAGAACTTTTAAAAGTATTCTCTCATAATTAATAGACCTGTCCATTTTAAATGATATACTTTATAGCCCATAAATTGATAAATACTAATTTGTTTTAATACTGTAAAATTGTCACCAGGAAAGGTTATTTATCTCTTTCCTCAGACGTTTTCAAGAAACTACCTTATGTATGATAGCAAAGAATACCGAATACAGGAAATTTTATAGTTTGGTTAAGCATTTCTTTAACTAAAATGAAAAGTTTGTCTTATATGTTAGCTTACTTTTATTCAAAATTTGAATATGTCTAGTTAAAGAGAAAAAATATTTCACGTTTTGCTTTATTAGCATCTCCAATCATGTCAAAAACAGCTTTTATCTTATCCCCTTGAAATACATTTTCAAAAAAAAGACACAAACAAATGAACAAAACTGAGCACCTTGTGGTTACAGATAGAAGGAAATTGCATATTTTTTAAAGAAAGGACTTTGAAAAACACTGTTTATGCTTTCTTATTTGCTAAATTTTTTAAAATTTGATTTTAAAATGTGCTCTCTCTCTGTCTCACTTTCTCTCTCAAACTGATTTCTCTTATTTTTTTGTACTTTTACTTTAATACATGACTACTTTTACTTAAAAACTACAATTGTGACACTTTGAGTAAACATGCAATATTTCATTGTTCAATGGGGAAGTTCAAAAAAAACGGACTCATGTTGAAGATCTTACTGTCAGTTTGACTTGGCTTATCAAAGCAGGAGAGCGCTTCGAAGGTATCAGTGGAAAGCTAGGCTTCAGAGTCCCTGCAGAGAGACTCAGAAGTAAACATGCTGCTCACTCCATCAACAAACTTTCTGTTTTCTGCAGAGTCTCCCCTCAAGAAGCAGAGAAATGGGCTGAATCATTTGACAAACTGCTTTCTCATAGAGGTTAGTGATATTTTTTATCTAGCCCTCATTTCTTAATAAAATATTAAAAATAGATGCCTGCAGTTATGAAAGGCAAAACAGTATCAGGTGTTTATATAGCAGTAAGGAATTTGCAGTAATCTGTGTTCTAGTCAAAGGAAATAACTTAAAAAAAGAGTAGACATCTAAAGGAAAAAATATTTTTAATTTTCTTATTCAGAAGTACTTACTATTGGTGAAATCTTAATTATTTCTTTATTCTCTAGTTAATAACTATAACATTTAAATTTTAAATTTTTATTTTAAATCTCCTATATTTGAAAGAGAATTAGTTTTATTACAAGTATACTAAATACAGTAACCACATTATTTTGTTCTTAATAATCAAACACTTGAAGTGGTTTCTTTGATAGACATTTAGAGAACTCTCATGAAGACAGCTTGTTAAGAAAACTGTTATAAAACCCTTTATGTAGTTCTAAAACAGATCCATTTTTAAAAATTATTTCTTTTATTTTTTGATATTATAATTACAGTATTTCCCCTTCCCTTGCCTCTTTACATAAACTCCCATGTAGTCTTCATTGCTCTTTTTCAATTTCATGACCTAACTTTTTTCACTAATTTTTGTTATATGCATATATGTAGATGTATTTTTAAAGCAGAATCTTATAGAGAGGTTAAGAATCAGGTGTTTGTTAATGCTGAGCATTGTGTGCTATTTAGGAGAAGAGGCCAAAGTTTAACAGGCTTGATTCTTCAACCTTAAATTTGGATCAGGGTCAGGCAGTTGGGATTATAACTCCCAGTACGAGGCTTGCAAACTTTTCTGAACTCAGTTCATCAATTTTCTCAAGTTTGAAATTCAAAAACTGGCACTTATTACTTAGTAGAAAAATACATTTATTTTCTTTATTTAAAAGTTTTTACTTACTTAATTAGACACACCGGCATCCTCGGTCACAGCTTCTCTTTGTGCTCTCCACTTACAGCATAGTAGTTTGTTCTTTGAAACACCTCACTTTTATGCTCCTTCCCCAGACTATTCCAAGAACAGGACAGGAAAGCACTTTACCCTTGAGTGTGACAGACCCTGCAGGCTTTCCATCCTCAGGTGTGTGCTCTAAAAATGATTCTCATGACCAGGGAAACTTGGAGAGGAACACTAGGAACTATGCTCCTTTCAGCACTAGGAAGAAGCAATTGCCTTTGTGTTTCCTCAGTTACTAACATATGCATAATGCTAAATATTTTCATTGCTTATTGGGCACATTTAATATGATTTCTTCTGTGCCAAACACTGGGTCACATCCTATAATCCCAGTACTACGGAGTTGGGAACAGGAGGAGCAGATTTATGACTAGCCTCATTTGCATAATAGGTTCGAAGTCAGTCTGGGCTCTGATACTCTGATTCAAACAATTAAAATAATTTCTCCTAATACTTTGATAACTACAATAAGTTATTGTTCATCATCACTCCACTATATGTACAGAACATGCAAGTCAATTCTCTTCCAACATACGTAAATTTACACTCAATTCCTAAGCTGTCTGTATCTTCTACTTCCTTTTACCCCCTTTAGTCTTTTTACACTCTATATTCTACTTTCAATTTCTATTAGTGTGTGCTGACCATAACTCTATCTTCTACTTCTATGAGATGAACTTCTTTATATTCCACATGGAGCCTCTGTCTTTATAACCGAATTATTCAGTATGACGTATTTTCATTTACTCCTATTGCCACATATTAGAAAACTACATACTGTTTGTGGAGATGTCCAATATTCTGAATATGAAGGCATACCACACATTCCTATGAATTCACCTGTTGATGCATACCTAAGTAAACTGTATACATTAAACATTGCCTGTAAGGTCAGCTTAACTATTTTGTTATAAATATTTTACTTCAGATCGATACAAGTTCCTTCTTAATTGCAACTTAAAAAGAATTTACTTTTTAAAATTTTCTTTCAGTTAACATTTTGTACATTCTTCTTATCAGTCTCAATTAATAAATATAATGTTTAAAAGAGGATTCTTCTTTAAAACTGAGTGATGGTTTGTTAGAAATAAAGATATATGGTTTCATTTGTAGGGCCTCACAGGAACATGAACTCTAAAAAATATCAAGTGTCTACATATTAAAACTAAATTCATTCTTAAAAAGTTATAAAGGAGCCCTCCTGAGATGTGAGAAGTTTCTGTAACAGAAATGTCTGTATAATCTTAGTTACGCTCTTTAATCATGTCGGGTTTCAGTTCCCACAGCTGTAAACCAAGAATTTTTTATTTCCCAAGCAACAGATTCAAATGACAAATAAGAAGCTAACAAATAGTGGCATCTACACAAATACAAATGACTTCTGCAATGATGAATTGTAATAATTATCACATTAAAATAATCTTTTTCTCTTTCCAGTAAGTTATAAACTAGACAACAAAGAGAAAAGGAGTTGGAATTTCAATTGGAACTGGAGTTTGATCTGGATTTATCACTCCAATTAACTTATCATGCCCTTGACATCCAAAGTGAAGAAATATTAGGACATGGATAAGTCCTACCTCACATTCTGTAATTTCAATTTACTAGTACTGAAAAGCAAAGGGGTTAAATTGAATTTGACACTATTTTTCCCAAGAGGTGGAAATATTAACAAACTGTAAACTATTCACAAGTTAAGAGAAAGCAATGTGAATTTAAACAGTCATCCCTCACCTACTTGCATATTAAAATCACATCTTATGGCCAAAGTACTAAATAGTTGAATAAATTCACAAATTATGTTACCAGTATTACTTTATTGGTTCAATTATTTTTCATTGCAATGATAATTGTAACACTAAATTATGAAATTTAAATAATTGCCTAAAACACTCTGGACTACAATATTAAACTCAGTCTATTTCTAGTAATTTGGCACTGTGGGTGTAAAATAAAATTAGATGAATAGTTGAAAAGTGATCCTATTTTAAAAATACATGCACACATATACAGACATTTCTAAAAGGACCCTAATTCATTAAATTATATATAAATTCCCTGGGATTATATGGGATGGTTACTCAAGTTCAGTATGCCATTATCTGTATAAAGGTAATGAAACATTAAATTTAGTCAAACAAGGAATTTAAGTTACATATCAAATGAGGTGCACTATAAATCTGGTTGCATTGTTTCATAAAATGAGCTCTTGTAAAAAACAGCAAAGACTCACTGGAAGTAGTAGCTTTATCAATAGAACTGCAGAATAAGTAGTGTTGACTCTAGCTCCAGAGGAGCCATGGAAATTCACTAGCCATACAAAATGAAAGAGATATTCCAAGAGTTGGGTGGTCTAGGTTTGAGACTTCCATTGTTTGACTAATTCAGGGAATCAGAAAAGTGTTTTATTGCAGTATGTACCTTAAAATCAGGAGAGTTTTTTTTAAAAAAAAAAATGACAAACAGTACCCAGTAGAGTAAAATAGAAGAGTCTCTGGGTTTCCCTATATTCCAAAAAAAGAAAGATAAAAGATGTTTGGATAATTACCAGTTTAAGATTTATTTATATTTATTTATTTTATTATTTATGCATATGATAGTTTTGCTGTGCACAAATATACACCACATGTATAAGAACAGGGCTTCCATTCCCTGAGACTGGATTTAAAGATGATTGTGAGCCCCCATGCAGGTACTCAGAACTGAACTAAACCTGGGTTTTCTGCAAGAGCTGCCAGTTTTCTAAAATGCTCAGCTAACTATACAGCCCAACTTCGATGATTTTCTTACTCATAGTTTAATTTTTAAATTAATTTGAAATACATAGAAAGTTAAATCCAATGAAATGTGTATATGCCAAAAACTTTTTTAATAAATTAAATGGATTCATTAATGTTATTAAGCGTATAAGGTATTAGTGGTAGAAAAAATTAAATGAAGATAATATGAAAACAATGTGTGAGCGTCAAAATCTTCCATAAAAACAAATCTTTCTAAAATGAATATTTAATTCCATGAGTTCAGTGATACATGGTAATTTTAATACAACAGAATCCAACTTTTGTTTCTTATGTATTTCTATGACAATTTTCAGTTACTTTTATTTTAAATCTTTATTTATCGAAAATTTGCATGTAGTTGAAAATGAATCCTAAAAAAAACTGTAATTAAAATTTATGCATTTATTAATTTACAAATTCTGTTTAATAAAACAAAATGTACTCATGAATCAAAAAATAATATCATAGTGTAGTCTGTCATTCATAATCATTAATTTCAAATTACATTGACCACCTTTATAGAAGTGAGACTTATCACCATGAAAATAAATATTGTATGTGATATAATACAAGTGAAATGCTGTGTATATTATACAGACACACACATATACGTATACACACACACACACACACATTCAAAGAGAGAAAGAAAGTATTTTGTCATAATACAAAATCAATTTGAGGCCAAACTTTGGGGAACTTTTATGCTGCAAACCTCCTCTGAAGGCCAATGGAATACCTACAAGGACTTTTCAAATAAACTCCTGTATACTGAGTAAAAACCAAGTTGGAAAAAAATTCAATGATCTTGCTAAGATATTGATTGTGTGCATCTACTTTAGAGTGAGGAGGTTTAAAGAAGGATGAGTCAACAATATCTTGGTTTTCTCTCCATTAAGTGGAAGATAATGTTCCTGTTTTACATGGGAAGTGCAAGAAAAGACGTACAGAGAGTAACAGGTTACTATTAGCGACTCCTTAGTTGACATAAAACCTTATCAGCAGTTTTTCAGTGTTTCCGAGGCTCAGACCTGGAATATTAAGTGACTCTGGCGCATAGATAGACAAGTTGCAAACTGTCACAGAGGGATTTGGAAGAGAATAGCACCTTCTGCAAGAGGAGTCTCTATCAATTAGGAAATATTTCACTGCTCATTTTGATTGTCCTCTCCTAGTCATTGCAAATATTCAAAATATTTTCATTAAGATTAGTTCATTAGAGGCTTTTATACCTTTAATTATGGCTCTAAAATATTTTTGCTGAAGATCACTTGTAATATATAAGGGTAAGAATAGAACAACAGTCATTATTCCTTGGATTTAAAGATGTAAATTGATTAAACTGTCTAAAATATTAGTTGCAAATTTGAGTATGAGCCACAAGGAAACCTATGCTTAACTTTTGGAAAAAGAAATGAGTATTTCTCCTTATATTTTCCATTTTGTGGCTTTTGAAGTTATTCTTTAAATTCTATTTATATACCAGTTTTCTATACAATAAGGGGTTTTAATGTCCCAAAAAGTTAAGTTTCTGACCCAAAATAATCCATGTCAACAGCTTTATAATATAGATAAAGGTTAGAAATTTTAAAAGTCTATATTAAATTTGGGACACATGCTTAAATCATTATTACAAAGGGAACCATGTACACTATGGCATCTCAGACCTACGAAATCAAATCTTAAAGGAGAAATAATTCAAAATGATACTTAAGATTTTATACTGTACCTAAGCTTCCAGATTTAGAGTTTCTTGATTTGTTTCCTTTGGTTTCTTGGCATCTGAACAACACTGCAACAGATGCAAGATGTTCAATTTAGAAACCTCAAATTATAAGTATTTCATATTTGTATGACACATGGGGCAAGCATCTTCCAGTGTGAATTCTGGTCCCAGGTTCCATCAAGTTCTTGTGGCAGTTACACTCACAGCTTCTGCCTGCTTGGAGTTTTGCTGCCTCTGAGGAAGTTTTTTCTTTGTGGTCTAACCTATCACTGCCATCCAGAGTAAGAGGAACAGGATGTTCAAACTTTCTGACTTTGTTTGCTTAAAATTTTTAAACAAAATTTCTTTAAATTTAAAACAAATGTGTGTTTTCTTTACTTTATTGTCACTGATGTACGATTATATCACCAAAAGTCATTCACTTAAGTGACCATGTAATGAGATCTCATAGCACACCCAGCAAGAACTTTCCTTGATATTATTCTTGCTTAATTTTTAATATTTATATCAACCCAAGACTAGTCAACAGGACCAAAAGCTTTTGTGTATTGTAACAGAGAACAACAGATTAAGCAAACTGCCTTCCTTGTCATCCAGTGAAGTACTATAAGTGAAATAACACTTTTTCTAGACCACTTATGCTAAAAGAAATGCAAGCTGATTCTCCTACTATTCCAAATAGAACTAATGACTCTTCAATTATTCTTTCTTTATCCTTGGTACACATGTCTGTCCTATCAGCTAATTTCCATATTAATCAACTAGTAGCCTTTCATTGTCTTCATGGCCACTTATTATATAAAATTAACTTGAATTCAATCTCCCATGTGATCTTCTTTCTGAGCAAATTAGGTATCTGACATGCACTTCATCTATAAACATGTTGGGTTTAATCATGTATGATTTTTATGAAAAGTAAATAATATCATAATAACCAAAGGAATATAATAGTGATACAAGTCCTCTGCAAATACTCAGAACTTTTGCTATAATTAATATTTGCTATAATATTAATATTACTGCATTTGAGTTCCTAACACAGACTTCATACTAGGTGATTCTCAATTAAAATGGACTAAAGATTATTTTCCATTTAATAAAAGCTTTAGATATATGATCAGTGACAATTTGTTTTAGGTATTTTTACAAATACGCTGCTGTAAACAAAAACTATTAATATGAAAAGTAATGGCTATGTTCTGAAGTGAAAACAATTACTCATTCGCTGATATCATCAGTGCTTCAAGTGTTCAGTCTGTTTCCACATGACAACCGAATAAAAATATAATTTGAAAAACAATGTGTTAACCATTTACTGAGGTCAGTGCAACTACTCAAAAACCAAATGAACCAAACATTGAGTTTTCATTTCTAAACTAGATATGACTGGAATAAAAAAATTTTATTGGTACAATATGATGGGCACTCAATTTGTAACTTGCTTTCCTTCCATTTGTATTCAAATAATAAGAAAAGAATAAGTGAGGAAGACAAGAAACAAAAATCCTTCTATTACACAAGAGAATAGACAGGAGAATGTGACATAAACAGAATAATCCCCAGTGATATATTTTTAATAACTACCAAGGATACATTTCCATATGATTATTCTGTAGTTTTTATAATTAAATTATCTGGAAATGTTCTCAAAATCATTTTTAGTCTTGACTCCAATTATTTTCTAACATATATTTGAAAAGCTCCTATAGAAATTGATTTTATCAAAACTTTTTAGTTAAGTATATCACCATATTGAACTTCAGTAAGAAATAAGAATTAATTCAGAAAATACCAGGATCCTAGATGCTCTGACAGTACATATTAGAGACAAATGAGAATGATAAATTACTTTAAGAATCAAGTTTAAGAAAAATGGAAATATATTTGGAAGAAACATCACAATATTTTCAAAATTTGAAAAAAGGAAGTAAGTATGGGGTAAAAATAAATAAGCCCAGCTTCTTTCCATAGAGCCAAATATTCGTAACTAGGCCCAGAGGATGCCTTTTCCTTCATTGGTTGGTTGACTGATTGGTTGGTTGGTTATATTTTAACCCTGATTAGAGCTGAGGTAAAGGCCTTGACCTCATTTCTAACCATCTGATTCTCAGCTTCTTTCCTAGTGATTCTTCTTTCACTGGAGAAACATGCTTCACTTTCAAAATCAGCTTTAACTTCACAGTTATAGTGTCCTTTCCTTTCAGTTCTTATTTTCTTTCTAGTTCATTATAGCAGAATATGGAGACTAAGCAAGGACAACGAAGTAGAACAGGAGACTAGACTGTGAATCTACGGTTTTAGGCATACAGACAGAAAAGGAGGAAGTTTTCCTCTGTTAGCAACCAGTAGCCAAACAATGCTTGTGTCACTTATTTCTAAAGTTATCATCTTGCTTTCCTCTGTCATATGAAATACTAAAAGAGTGTTGCAGTTGGGTATTTACTAATTAGAGGAAGAACCCCGTGGACAGTGGTAGTGACACAAACTTTTACATAGAAGTCCAAAGACTGTGATTCAGCCAAGGGAAGTATTCAAGCAAGAACACACTGAGGAAAATCATGCCAGGAGGCCCAACTGGCTAATCAACTGTGTAAAAGTGGGACCTGTGATTGCTAGTTCTGTTAGTTCATTCTGATAGCTGTTAAGAATTTAAAGTATTAAGGCCAGAGATCAATTAGTTTTGCTATGGAAACTTGTATATTTTCCCATATTTGGACATCATATACTGTTCATAAAAATCTTGTCCATTTATTTTTCCCTTGAACATTCCGAGAAAAAGCACATCGCTCAGTATGAAAAATAAGCCTGTAAATAATACACTGACTGAGCTAACAAAGCGAAAGGAGCAACTAAATATCACTCACTTGACCCTCATGACTGCTTCTCTGCAGTCTATTCGCTGACTCATTCAGCAAATGCTGAGCATTCAGTCAGCAAATGGATGTTGTTTTTGAGCTGAAAAGTCTCACAGCATGTAAGGACTGCATGTGCCTTCTACAACTTGCTAGGAGTTTCAAGTTGTCTCCTCAAGGTATTTTCGTCTGGCCTTTCATTTCCTCCATACTCTCCTCACTAACATGTAATTACCAACATTTGTTCTTCCGGGTCCTTGTGTTACAGAAAAGCAGAACCTTGCTTGACCAGAGAAATCCCACTGCAAGAAGTACAGAGGCAATGTAACATTTTTGTCTTGAGTGGGGGCAGCCTTTCATTGTTCTGATGCTTAGTGATATTTCGGTTTTCCCAGCCATTTTCTGACTACTGACTCCTTATAATTCTAACATATTAAAAAGAATAATTACAACATAAAATCTAATCACATAATGCATCATGACAATACAGATGAATTCTGTGTGTTGGAGAAATAAATGTGTATACACAGAATGTAGTCTGGGGATTTATTTCCTATAGTTGCTATACCAACTTTCCAAACCAGTGGCAACTTAATCCCAAATCCAATCTAAGAGTTGTGTAGTCGAGAAGTCTAGTGTAGGTGCCATGACAATAAGATCAAAGTGTCATCAGGCACTCGTTCTTGGTGGAGGATCTAAGGGAAAAATCTCTTTATCACTCATCTGGGTCACTAAGATATTTGTTCTTTTCCCCAAAACAAAGGAAAATCTCACCTTTGAGAATTCAGGACATTTCTTAGATTTTACCTTCCATCCTCCAGGTTTAAAGGCAAAAAATAGAGATACAATCTATTCTTTCTCCTGTCTCTTCCACCTTTAAGGACTCTTGACAAGCTTGATCTACCTGGTTACTCTTCCCACCTCACATCACACCCTGAAGTCACACATTCAGGGTTCCTTTGTTTATGTCAGGTTACATATCTCTGGATAATAGAATTTTTATGTAACTCGAGATCAAGCCCATAAACTTGTTTGTATATGGCAAGCAGAGCTCTATCACTAAGCTAACCAGTCCTTAAATATAAACCTTTTGAAAACTATTATAGTCATCCTATAGTTCAGATTAATCTTCCTTACACACTTGGAATGTGTTTGGTAGGTTGCTCTGTAACTGTCAGTTATTTTGATTTAGTGAACAATTTATATGTGTAAGTTTAGTCTATTATCATTGTCTACTTATTCATAATTAAAAATATATATATGTGTATATTTTTATATTTGTGATGACTGAGCATTTAATAATATATTATTATGAGATGGAAATATTCTTGATTTTGAAGTCATTTTAATTGACAATAATGGTATTTCATTCAACTTTCCTCGGCTTAACATCTTCCTTGTATATATCTCTTATCTTCATTTTCTTGATTTGTATACAGTGGTTCTGTTTAGTCCATCTAAATATAATATTGATAGAGATAAAATTTATCTCATGTGTTACTATTTATCTTCACTCTGCAATGTGTTAGTAGAACAAAGCCCCGCTATTATACACAGTTAGATAAGAGAAACCCTGTCTGAACACCCCCCCAATAAATCTTTTAGTTCAGAGAAGTTTCATTGTTTCTGAAGTTTTTTCTCTCCTTCAAGTTCAAAAAACATATAAAAAGTACAGCAAGAAAGAGAAGTTTCAGGGAAAAAAATGTTGACACATAGGAAGAAGCTAAGAAAGAAGGAGCAGGCAGCACTGAAGAGAAAATAGAACACAACGTTCTGAATTCTTAAGTTGAGGCTTGTTGGAGAACAGAGAAATTTAAAACATGAGAGACAGAATCGGAGAATGGATAAGACACTGGAGATGGAGATAAGATGTTTTAAAACCTTATTAAAGTGAATTATGTCTTACAAATAATTTTTCATTTGAGGCGATTACAATTACATCATTTCTCTTTCCCTTTCCATACTTCCTCAAAACCCTCCCATGTGCCCCTAATTATCTAATATCAAAGGTCAGTCCTGAAAATATAAGTACAAGTGTCAGCGTGAAGATTTAGCTTGATACATTTGTATTTTGAGGACTATATGCATAGTTTGTGTGTGTGTGTGTGCGTGTGCGTGATGTTGAAGTGTGTAAGGGTTCACATGGGTTTGTGACTGAAGACTTAGAGACACTTTGAGAATGAACTTAACCTTTATGGCTGCAAGGATCCCACCCCTGTTGGACTGAAACCTTTTTCCATAGCCCAGGGCAATTCTATGTTTTCCAATATTTACACTTTAGCCAGTATATCCCATATGCTCATAACAACCTAAATACTATACCAAGTGCAAATATTTGATTCAGGAGGTACCATAGCTTTCCGGGTTGCGCTCTAATCAAGTTTTGCATAGGCTTTGTATCCATGGGAAATTCTCAGACAAGGTTCACATAGGACAACAAAGGTATTTGTAACATAAAGGATGGATAAGAACTGGGTGCTAACTCCAGAACTAGGCCAAGTTTGGCAGTACTGTTATTGGTGCTTTTTGTCAACTCTTTGGTGCCAGGCCAGCAGGAAACTCTGCCACAACTATTGCTGTGAAGAGACATCATGACCATTGCAACTCTTATAAGAAAAACACTTAATTGGGACTGGCTTACAGTTCAGAGGTTTAGTTCATTATCATAATGTTAGGAAGCAAATGGTGTGTAGACAAACACAGTGCTGAAGAGGTAGCTGAGAGTTATACATCTGGTTCTGCAGGCAGCAGGAAGTGACAATGCCACAATGGACAGGCATGAGCTTCTGAGACCTCAAAGACCACCCCTTATTGATACACTTACAACAAGAAAGCCACATCTCTACTTGGTGCCATTCCCTATGAATGATGGGGGTCATTTTATTCAAACCATGACTGTTTCGGTTTCTATTGATGTGAAGAGACACCATGACCATGGCAACTCCTATAAAAAAATATTTAAATGGAACTGGCTTACAGTTTCAGAGGTTTAGTCCATTATTGTTATGGTAGGAAACATGGTGGCATGCAGGCAGACATGGCACCTTTAGAAGGATAGTTCTATAGCTGTATAGGCCGGCAACAGAAAGAGAATGCCACACTAAGCAGGCCTTGAACATCTGAAACCTCAAAGCCTGTCTCTAGTGACACTCTTCCCTAACAAAGCCACACCTACTCCAACAAGACCACATCTCCTAGTAGTGCCACTTGCTATGTGCCTATACGATACATTTTTATTCAAACCACCACAGTATGTGTGAGTTTGAGCATGTGTGTAAAAAAGAAGAGAAAAAGAGTCTTTGAATTTGAAAAGAAATATTTTAAAGGAAGAGTTGTTTCAGTATTATACATCTGTCTAAATGTTCGAATATGGCTAACAAATTCTCCCTATGTAACAACTTACTTGTGGCAACAGGAAAAAATAGATTTTTTTTTGTATTGACTTTATTGAGCTATACATTTTTCTCTGCTCCCCTCTCTTCTTCTCCCCTCCCTTTCAAATCTCTGCCATGGTCCCTATTCTCTCAATTTACTCAGGAGATCTTGTCTTTTTCTACTTCCCATGTAGACTAGATTCATGGATGTCTCTCTTAGAGTCCTTATTGTTGTCTATGTTCTCTGGAATTGTGATTTTTAGGCTGGTTTTCTCTGCTTTATGTTTAAAAACTAGTAATGCATGAGTGAATCTGATAATTGTCTTTCTGGTCTGGGTTACCTCATTCAATATGATGTTTTCTAGCTCAATCCATTTGCCTGTAAATTTCAAGATGTCATTATTTTTTCTGCTATGTAGTACTCCATTGTGTAAATGTACCACATTTTCCTTATTCATTCTTTGGTTGAGGGGCATTTGGGTTGTTTCCAGGCTCTGGCTATGACAAACAATGCTGCTTTGAACATAGTTATACCATTTTATAACTAGAAAGTGAGACAAAATCCAAAGAAAGTTTGTAAAAATACTTTCATTCCAACTCAAAAATCATTTCCTCTAAGGAAATTTATCTAAAGTCCACATGAAGTATATTTCCCTTCTCTCAATGCTTTTTCTACAATACAACTCCAACACAAGCAAGCAGTTTCAAATTTTTTGACTGATTACAAATGAAAACCTATGTTTAAAAGACAAATTACCAACATATAGTACATGTAACTTTTCACATAATTAAAAACCTTCTGTGAAGTCTAACTTATGATCCTCCTGTCTCCATGTCATTCAGCAAATCCTACTGCCTAAAAGGAAAAGAAAAGATAAAATGAGGTGATAACTGAGGACAGAAGGAAGACAGAAAGATAAAAAGAATCATACAGGATAATGTAGACTGAATTGTCTTACTAATTACAATTCTGTAATAGATTTTTTTACTTTTGCCCTAAAATGCATAAAAATACTGATTACATATTTTTTCTTTTTACCAAATATAGATTTTTTTCTCAACTAATATATCCTGATTATGCTTTCTCTCCATCTACTCTTCAAAAATAACCCTATATCCATGCCCTTTCTTTCTTTCATTAGAAACAGACTTCTAAAGGATAATAATAAAATAAAATATAATAAGAAAAAACTAAAACAAACACATAGGAATTAGATAAAAATAGAAAACAGGCAAAAATATCCCAAGAAAAAAAGCACAAGAAACGGATTAGATGCAAAATCTTACTTGTTTTACCACACAGGAATCCTATAAAACCGCAAAACCAGAAGCCATTATATAAACAGAAAGGACCTGAAATTTAAAAAAAAAAATTAAAAGAGAATTTAAAAAGGGAGAAAAAAATAAAACCAAAAGATAATATTTAAAAGGAAAAAGAAGAGGCCCTGACACATTATGAAACAAGAAACTTCCAATGACGTCATAGAAGTTGTTTTCTGTTGTCTGTCTTTTGCTGGGTATGAAACTCACCCTTAAGAGTGTTTTGGTTCCACTGTAAGGCATCCTTGGAGCAACTAAATATCCTTCTGCAAGTGGTTATCAATTGGAGATGGCTTCTGTGCTAGGGATAGAGGCATGTCTCCAATTCGTCTTTTAGCTCTGGACCCTCTCCAGTGTAGACCTATATAGTCCCATGCATGCTGCCTTGGTCTCTGTGAGTTCATATTGCATCAATCCTGTTGATTTAGAGGGCCTTGTTTCCTTGGTGTCTTCCAGTCCCTCTGGCTCTTGTACCTTTCCACATCCTTTTCCACCAAATTCCCTTATCCCTGAGTGGAGGAATTGAGGGAGACATCCCATTTAGGACTGAGTGTTATAAGATCCCTCACTCTTGGCATGTCTGCTGTGGGTCTCTCTATTTGTTCTCATCTGCTGCGGGATGATGCTTCTCTGACGATGGCTGAGCAAGGCGCTGATGTAGGGGTATGGCAAAATGTCATTATGAGTTGTTTTATTGCTACATTCCTCATTTATAGACAGTAGTATTTTTTTTTTTACTCTAGATATCTGGGCTCTCTAGTCTCAGGTTCTTGGTCACTCGAGCAGTGTTGAGTATTGTTTCCATATCGTAGTCAAATTTTAAGTCAAATCAATTATTGATTGATTTCTCTTACAAGCTTTGTGTCATCATTGTACTAGCATATCTTGCAGGCAGAACATCGTTGTAGATCAAAGAGTTTTGTGGCTGGCTTTGTGTTTGCATTTCTCCTTTGGTAGTATTCTGTTTTATCATTAGCAAAGCAGCTACACCTGAATCTCCTGCTATTTCAGCTACTAACTGTGGCTCTGCAATCACAGCCCCGCTGCTCAGGTGCAAGTCCTGAAAGAACTGTCTCTGCAGCAAAATATAGTTTTTAATTAGGTCTCTAATTGTTTTATTTTACCAATAAAGACTTACAAGTCAGATACAGGGGTGAAAACTTTCTAGCTCTGAGAGGGTGAAAAGCAGCCAGCTGACTTTCCTTTTTAGCCGACAACACACACTCAAAAGTCCCTCCCTACTACTTCCTGTGCATTTTTCTGTCCATTTTTCAGACTCCTTCTCTCTATGAATACTTCTTGTCAGCTAGTCATTGGCTCCACCTCTTGACCCAAGGTTTTGTTTAATTAATACAAACTTAGGGTTCACATTGTGATCATATATCCTGTAACAGTATCATGTGGCGCATACCTCCTGGTACCAAGAACACTAGCTAATAGAGGTAAAGGTACTATGTAGACGCTGACTCATCTTTTCCCTCTTTAGTATGTTGTGTAGTTGTTTTCTTCAACAATAATGTCTTTCCATTAGATCCTCCCATTTCAGCCAATAATCTCAATTTAAAAAAAATTCTCATAACCAGAAAAAGAAAAGTTTGCCAAAGCAGTTGAAAAAAACAAAAGCTTAAAGTCAGAATGTCTTACAGTAGAATTTGTAGGTTGATACATTTTATCTATAAAAGCTTTACATGGTTAAACATAAATTATCGATAATATCCACAAATATTACCATCCTCATCATTACCACCGCCACCACCACCATGATGGAGTAGTTATCATATACCAGTCACTTTTTTAGCATTTTGCAAAGGTCAGTACATCTAATTCACTAGTTAGCTCTGTCAGGTAGATAGCATTTTCTTAATTTTAAATATTCAGAAACTTGATTGTGTAAAAGAAAAAAATCCATTCAAAGACACATAGGAGGTAGGCAATCATAATATTGAGTCTAGGAAATTTTTTAGAACTTATTGACTGTCTCAAGCACTGATGGCATATAAGACAAAAGGACAAAAACAGTGTGTATTTAAATGTTTAAATGGTAAATGTCAAGTTGATACTTTACATATGTCTCTTATTCTTTTAATTTTAAAATATGTACTTCATAAAATAGTATTTGATTTTATATTCCTCAAAATTTTCACAAATACATATTACTAAATTATGCTTTATTTTCATTCTCTTTCCATCATGAATTATTTCCTTCAAAGCATGTGAGAAGTCTCATGGAATATGTTAGGCCTGAGAATTTAAGCCTGTTCATACTCAGGACAGGCAGGCAGTATGAATTTGGTGCAGAGGCTTGGAAAAAGAAGATAGACGGTGTAGAAATTGGAAATGTAGAGACAATGGAAACAGAACTTGAGGGTCTCCAGCACAAAAAACATGGTCTGATAGTGGGCAGAATGAAATCCAAGAGAAAAACTTCAGGAGTCTATGGAACAATCCTTCTGTGTCATGAATAGAAGAGATATAAATTGAGCTGTAGGATGATCCCTTTTACTCCTAGATTTAAGGATTTAGATCTATGTGTAGTTTAGCCTTATTTCATAGAAACAGTACCCTTCTTCATTTGTTCAAAAAATTATTTTATATGAAGCACCCACACATATTGGTTAAAGGTGCAGGTGTAGAATTAGAAGGATACTAACTTTTACTGTTAGTACTTGCCTATGATTTAATATCAAGTAGGGCATCTTTCCAGCATGAATGTGTTATAGTAACAAAATATTATTTCATTTTGGCAGATGGACTGGATTCTTTTACTAGATTTCTTAAAACTGAATTCAGTGAGGAAAACATTGAATTTTGGGTAGCCTGTGAAGATTTCAAGAAATGCAAGGAACCTCAACAAATCAGCCTAAAAGCCAAAGCAATATATGAGAAATTCATTCAGAACGATGCTCCAAAAGAGGTACAGTGATAAATGAAAACACATGTAACTACTTGACACTTTCATGGGTTCTGTTTTCACCCCACTCATTCTACCAGAGATCTCAAGATTTTGTTAAAGTTAAACTGGTTAATTGCAGGTTTCTACTTATTGACATAATATTATAGTGGATTAAAACTATAACATCAGGCAGGGCGGTGGTGGCGCATGCCTTTAATCCCAGCACTTGAGAGGCAGAGGCAGGCTGATCTCTGTGAGTTCGAGACCAGCCTGGTCTACAGAGCTAGTTCCAGGACAGGCTCCAAAGCCACAGAGAAACCCTGTCTCAAAAAAACAAAAAATAAAAAAATAAAAAAACTATAAAATCGATCTTCAGAGCTAGACAAAGAGTGAATAAAGTTGCACCATTTTGATTCTTTCTATAATCTTTATTAACTACATTAGCAGAAACAACTTATTAGAAACCTAAGATTTCTGAATGTGATAAAGACAAGACACACAAATATAAGTATGTTGAACACTGTTTAAAAATCATATGATACTTTACAAGATTATTCTTAGCGGCATTAAAGGTGGTTAAAGGTGCTTATCTACAAGCCTTAAGACCTGAATTCAATGCCCAGCCCCCACATTGTGTAAAAAGACAACCAGCTCCCCTAATGTGTTCTCTGATAGTCACACTATTCTATAGCATGCATGTCCTCAAAATAATAAATATAATTTAAAAATAATTTTATCTACCCTATGTAAAATTCCGCCTGTTCAAAGAAGTTATTTTGTCATCTTAGGACAGCCCAAAAGAAAATGTTTAATGGACAAATGATGTAACTCTACTTTGGCAGTGTTTTGAGTGAAGAACAATTGTCCTTTCTTTTGATTACAACTAAATGAGTACAGTCCATAAGTTGACTATGAGTTTAGCAGATATTGGCTGTCATTAAATATTAGATAATTTGATGTTTCTAACTGTATTTAATAAGCAATATTTCTACTTCCAGAGTGGAACCAATGCTCTCGATATTCAACTACAAATTATTACTATCATTCTACCTTTTCTTGTTAGACAAATACCTAAGATCATTCAAATTAAAGAAAAAAGAAAAGAAAATATTTTGCTCCCATTTCAGAGGACATGTGGTTTTGTTGATTTGGGCTCTTTGACAAATTTATAGGTAATTGCAGAAATGCGTGGCAGAGAAACTTGCTCACTTTATAGTGCCTAAAACTAGAGAGGGGGAGCAGGCAATAGGAAGAAATAGAAATGAACTGAGGCAGATACCAGAATTCCAGTACCTTCTCAATGCAGGATTTCAAGAACCTAACTTCTTTGAGCTAGATCCTACCTCGTAAGGATTCCATCACTGTCTAATAGTGCTACAGAGTGCCAACAAAACCTTGATTATTATACTTGTATTAACAAATCTCTGAAAAATCTTTAATACTGAAGCTATAACATACTCTGTAAAGCAATACTCTTTATATGAATATATTGCTCTAAGAAAGGGTGTTTCTTAAGGAGAGCCAGATAAGAATCCTCAAGTGTACTCTTGTACTCCTAGACCCTAGGAGAAAGAACCCCATATCCAATCACACCGTAGCCCTTCCAACACTATATGACTATGAGATGTTCTCAAAGACGTTATATTAGATAGTCTGTAATTATACCTTGTTCCTATTTATGCAGGTTAACCTTGACTTTCACACCAAAGAAGTAATTACTAAGAGCATCACACAGCCAACTCTCCAAAGTTTTGATGCAGCACAAAGCAGAGTCTACCAGCTCATGGAACAAGACAGTTACAAACGCTTTCTGAAGTCTGAAATCTACTTACATTTGATAGAAGGAAGACCTCAGAGACGATCAAATCTTAGGAGACGGTCACGATCATTTACCTACAATGAGTTCCAAGACGTAAAGTCAGATGTTGCCATTTGGTTATAAGTAGAAGTAATATTCCTTATTTTGGTGGTAAATGTGTGTAACTGCTTCTAAAACACAGCTTGTGTGCAGTAAAAAATTATTATACTTTTCAAATAACCAGGCAATAGTATTTTTTAAATGTAGTAACTTTTATATTAAAATGATTCACAGTCTTTCTTCCACCATATTTTATAAAAACATATCTTGATATTCTATTCATAATAAAAAAGCCTTTATTTCTTCATTAACCATCAGTAAAAAGATACCAGAAGAGTTTTGTAACTTGTTGAAGTAAAATGTAAACATGTCAACTATGTCAGGTTTAGTTTGGATCATTTTTTCTAGGTATAGAAAATGTACTTAGATAACTATATATCCATATGATATTGTGTTTAATGATGGGTTGCAGCATATAGAAATGATCTATTTCTTATCGTGGGGAAGGGTGGACATATGTTGTTGTGTACTAATTCTGACTCCAGAATAGCTGTCTATCACTTCAACATTGATACCAGCAACAAAAAAATGCATAAAAACACATTTCTCTCTACAGATTAAACAGATTAATCATAACCCAGGTAGATATGGGAGACTGGACTCACACTCACTCTAGCTGATGAATATTCCCCATTAGATGGAGGTACACTCTTGTTCACCGGAGTGTGCTCACATTAATATATCTCTCCATATCCACTAAGAGGACAACATTCTTTCCCAGCAAATGAATGTGCCACTGAAATAACACCAGTCAGTGCTTGGATGATGATGACCACAATCTTCCACGGAAGTTTTTATGTCTCACATTTGGAATTTGAAAATTGGGGTAGAAATTTAAAATGAGAAGCAATGATAAAAGAAATCTACAAACTTGACAACATCAGCATCTGACAATTATGTTTTTTACCTATTAAGTTCTTAAAATCCTTGCCTAATAATATATGATGCATATATATATAATAAACATATATCTATATCAAAGAAATATTTAATTGCAATGTGTTACAAGACCTGTACATGTATTAAATATGGTGTACTTTCAGATTACTAAATGCTATCATTTTAGTTGAAGTGTAAATAAATTCTACCATCTAATAATAAAAAACTGTAAAAACACTTTGTCTATTGATGTCATTTATTTCTTCCAATATCTCCATATTCTTATTTTTGAATGACACTGAGATAGAAAAATCTTATTTATCTATTTTGTCACTTATATTAAAGTTAATAATTTATACTTTTAAAATATGGAAACAATCTACTATATATTTTAAAAAGCCTCTGGAAAGGTGATTTTTATTTTTTCTTCGGTGGATTTATATTTCTTATAAGAAGCATGTCTCTTCCATAGAATATAATTGTGTTATATCCTAAACTAAGATGGCACATGCTTTCTATTTTGATTATAAAATTTATGATTTGATTTTACTAGCATTATTTTGGAAATACACCCAAGATACTAATTTATGTATTTGTTTATTTATTTGTTCAGATTTTACCAAACAAATTTTAAAATAGTCACAACAGCCAAATCATTCCTGAGCCTGAGAACCTGGTACTCTGTCCTTGAGATTGAGAGCCTCAATAGTAGTAATCTCGGAACAGGTGTTATCTCTAGCGTGCAATCAATGGACAGGTAATTATCCAACCCACAAGGCAGAATACTGCAGTCGTCCTAATCTTGCGCCTCAAATCTGTGAGGTTCCTGGAAAACTGCTGGTTCCCTTTCCAGGATGAAAGCTGGAAACTCTAGTTTTACTATCAGTGAAGGAATTAGCTGAAGAAGCAAAAATGGGGGCAAAACAACTCCTTGGCAATAGGAGAGGGCACAAGAGAAAAGAGAGAGAGAACTTCCTTCTAAAATACTTTATTTACCTCCCTCTCCCACACACACACATCTTAACAGAAAGAGTTGCATTCATTAAGGGTGGCCTTCCTACATCATTTAAGATATTTCTTTCGATGAGACTCCCTACTGGGGTTATTCTAATCTGAGACAGTTTGACATGAAAACCAGTTATAATAACTTGTAATTTTTTTTCAAAATGATGCAATGTCTGTGTTAGATATTTAGTTCACTATGATAAGATACCTGACAGATACAAATATAGAAGTTATGTCTTTTTTAATGTTTTTAAAATGATCCTTTTGCATTTTACATACCTATTCTAGTTCCTACATTTCCCCTCCTCCCTCTCCTCCCACCTTCTCCACACCCCACCACCCATCCACTCTACAGAGATGGTAAGGCTTCCATGGGGAGCCAACAAACTCTGACACATCACTTTGAAGAAGGAACAAAGCCCTCCCCGCTATATTTAGCCTCAGCAAAGTATCCCTCCAAAAAGAATGGACTCAAAAAATTCAATTCAAGCACTAGGGATAAATCCTGGTCCTGCTGCCAGTGGCCCCACAGACTGCCCCAGCCACATAATTGTCACCCACCATCAAAGGGCCTGGTTTTGCCCTATGCAGGTTCCCCAGCTGTCAGTCAGGAGTCAGTGAGCTCTCACTAGCTCAGGTCAGCTTCAGCTGCTTTTGTGGGTATCACAATCAAGGTCTTAACCCTTTGCTCATATTATATTATCATATATATTATATGTGTGTATTTATAACATATATATTATCAATATATTATATATATTCTCATTTCTCCTTCTCTTCAACTGGACTCCGAGAACTTGGCCTGGTGCTATCTGTGGATCCCTGAATCTGCTTCTATAAGTTGCTGGATGAAGGTTGGAAGTAAGGAAGGAAGGAAGGAAGGAAGGAAGGAAGGAAGGAAGGAAGGAAGGAAGGAAGGAGGGAGGGAGGGAGGGAGGGAGGGAGAGAGAGAGAGAGAGAGAGACAATGAAAGAAAGAAAGAAGAAAAAAAAATTTAGGATTATATTTGAAGTGTAGGAAACACCAGCTTGGATTTTCTGATCAGTGAAATGAATGTCAGAATGCTTTTTATGCCTTTTTATGTTTCACATACAGATCATTTCTGAAACTACTTGCAGTTATTGATAATAAAGTACATGTTCTACTTGCCTCTTGATTTAAGGAGAAGAATGCCTTTAAATGTAAGTACATACACAGATTTGGTTTAATTCTAGAATTTTCAGTTCCTGAAGTTCATAAACAAAAGTTGATACTGAGGCTGTTAGTTGTATATATAATAGGTCAATTATTGTCTAGCCACATGGATTCAAGAGAACTTTACATAGAAGGCAGCCCAGTGTTTCTGTAAAGAATGAAGATTTTCAATGAGGCACATGCAAATTTTGACTCTGACTGTGGCACTTTTTCAGAGTAAAATAAGCAAATTAATATAGAAAAATTTATTATTTTGATTTTCAAATTAGAACAAAACATTTTCAGTGTTCCAACTGTGATTAAGATTTGAAATGTTTGTAAAGTATCAAGTAAGGAATAATAGACTTTGATATCTAAAACAAATTATAGGCACTACTCTCTGAGGCCTTGATTACACATCAGCAAATATTCAGTGTGCATAATTAGTTATTAATTAATAAAATGTATACATGCTGCTTATATCAAAGCCATTTATGATTTTACATTACATAGAAAAGTAAATAATGATGTTTTGTTTAAATGAGAAGATATAAAAAATTGAATCAATATTTTCTAAAGGTGAAAATAAAACAATTATTTAAATTTTCTTATGTTTTTACTTAAGAACTAAAGAATAAAATATACTGAAGATATGTCTCATGAAAATGATCACACTTACCTGTGGAACTTACTAAAATTAAATGTTCTAATTTTATTTCTCCCTTTTATTATTTTATATAGTCTTATATTCACTTTCCCAATTTCTTAACTATTACTAATCAAATACTTATTCAAACTGTGCATTATTGTATAACCTGAAGTAATTTCAACAATGGAAAGAAAAGGTAAAAGATTGAAACATATCTTCTTTAATATATTGAATGATTGTACAGATATTTAATGATCATTTTTATTTGATTGATACTTTTGGCTAAAACCAGTATCAGTGACATATGGCATTAGCTAAATATCATATTTTGGAACACATTGTTTTCATTTATTTTTATTTAGTCACAGAGTACAACAAAGATCCATTATATTTGTCATTCTTCATCACTGTTTCAGTCAATATGAAATTGCTAAATTACAAAGAGGAATAAGACAGGGACATCTGTCATAGGATAGCATGCCTAATGACCTTCATATACGAACAGACATATATGACGATTATTTCAATATCATATGCTGAAAATGTTCAAGTATCTTGCCTTAATTTGGTATGAAATTACAGAAAGTCATCTCCCTAAAATATAGTAAAGTACCAACTTCGTGCTTTTCTGCTTCAGAATATGTCCTAGTACCTTCTTTAAGTGCTGTGCTAAGTACTGACTCATTATGTGTCCACAGAACTGTGCTTTTTAATGCATCTAAAAATAGACAGTTCGCACCCCAGGGCTTGCACGTCTGAGTCAGCAGGAAAGTAAATACATGGTTAGCCAGTACTGCATCAAAGACTAATTCAAAAAAAAAAAAAGAAAACTTTAAGCAAAGTTATTGATTTGAGATTTTTTTGTTGAGGTTTTGGATCACTCACATGATGTGATTCATTATAAAATCGCTTTAATTAGAAATGCCTAGAATTCAGGCTATATTCAAAGAAACTTACTTAACATATTGGCTTTAGCAGTAACATTCAGATACAGTGATAAGCAATTATTGTTCAAATAAGAAAATACATGATTGCAAAATTATGAAATAAACTCATTAGAAAAATCATGATGTGCTTCTTAAAATTTTATGCACAGTTATTTGCAAACTTTTACATTGTGATGTGCACAGTAAAAAAGCATTATTAAAAATTTATGAATAAATAAATAAATGTAAACATGACCATGTAGAAAACAATGATTTCAAATTTAGTCCCAAGAATATCTTTTTTATGATAAGTTCAGAATTTGTTTTGTCATACTCCATTTTTTTATAAATTTCATATTTTCTTCTGGTTGACATTTTGACAAGAATTTACTAGTGAGAAAAGTTTCAAGTTGTTTCATACTCACATAGACAGCTTAGATATTTTAAAGTTACTAATCAAAATTATTCTTTTATCTACAGTATGTTGTTATTTTTTCTGATGTTGCACTACAACAAAATTCATTTGGCAAATATTTAGATTTATATATTATTGCAAAATTTCTACTTTGCTAAAGAATTTATTAAAAAATTGAGATTGAGATGGGACACATGTGTTAGCTAATGGTAATTAATGAACATGAAAAACAATTGCTGAGCTTTAAAAATCATGTGGAATGATTTATTATCTTAATCTCCCACATTGCTAATATTAATGATTATGTGTATCCCAACAAATGTCAATATCTTACAGAGGAACTAGGTGATTTAATCTACATGATTTTATTTTTTATGCATAATACTGAAGTTCTTAGAAAGTTTGAAATAACTGGAGATATTAAAAAATCATTCTGTGTTAAGATCTCCTGCTGCTCTTCCAAAGGACTGAGTTCAATTTCCAGCATATACACTGGGTTTCACAACCCTTTGTATCTCCAATTCCAGGGGCCCTGATGTCTTCTGGTCTCCATGGGCACTAGGCATGCATGGGATGCTCAGATATGCATACAGGCAAAACACCTATACACACTGAATAAATTAATTAATTAAAATCACTTTAAAACAGAAATTTAAGAAAACCTTACATTTGAAGTTGTACCTTCTTACATCGTGGAATCAGAAAACACACCTCAGAAGACATAACTTAGTAATGCTGCAGCATACACAATATTTCAAAAATAATTTAGGTGATTGGTATAACATAAATCATCCTTAACACAGTAATAACAATTATATGGAGATAAATTTATTAATCTCAATGTCAACTGCATTAACAATTAAAAGAATATACAGGTAAATAATCTTAGTAATAAAAATTAAGAATTTAATTACACTAATCCTAATTTCTAATGTCACATCATACTAAGTGGCAAAGAATCAAAGAAGAAACAAGATCAACTCTCCAGTTAGTTACATGGTAGTAAGCAAGTGTGAGGAAGGTATATGTTTAGAACAACACCCGTTCTCTCCAATCCAGACACAAAACATCTGAGCATAAATACAATTCCTTCTAGTCTTTAAGAAATAAACTTTAAAGTTTCAGCATTTAAATAGTGGGTTGTGTGTGAGTACTAAATATAAGAGAATTCTACTGATTAAAAATCATAATATCTTAAAGTAAAATATTTCATCAGCTTTTAAAATATAAACACAGAATGTCACTAAGAATTAGAAAGGTTAAATTATGTGTAAAGTATGAGTCTTAAACATTACCAGTGACCTTGTATTTGAGGCAAACCACATGCAGAATATGCAAGAAATGTTTAATTACTTAGCACTGAAGAGAAGTATGGAGAATAGTCAAGAAATCTGAAAGCAAACACAGAAACAATTTCCAAACAGCAGTTCTCTCTCTCCTTCTCTCTCTCCCTCTCTCTTTCTCTCTCCTTCCCTCTCCCTCTCTTTCTCTCTCCTTCTCTTTCTCTCTCCCCAAATAAGCTTATCAGATCAATTTTAATGAAATGATGGTTTTTATCATTTGAAATCTGCTATTCAAAGCATGGCTTTCTCTGAGAAGATAAATTATTTTCATTTCTCTAAACCTGCAAAACGGTAGATTTTTATTATGAATTATTATTTTATTTTAATTATTAATTAATTTTTAGACTTATTTTACATAGCACTCCAGTTTCCCCTTCATCCTCTTTTCCCTTTCTTTTCCCCTAGACTCCCATCTACCCACCTCCATTCACTCATCTATTGCCTTGCTCAGAAAGGAGCAGGCCTCCCGTGGGCACCAACAGAGCATGGTATATCAGTTTGAGGCAGGCCAAACTCCTTGTCTTGCATCAAGGCAGGGTGAGGCAAACCAGCCTTGGGAATATGATTCTAAAAGCCAGCACAATAGATACCGATCCCACTGCTAGGAACTCCACAAACAAACCAAGCTACACAACTGTCACACACACATGCAGAGGGCCCAGATTGGTCGCCTGAAGGTTCCCTAGCTATCAAATCAAAGTCCTTGAGCTTCCAGTAGCTCAGGTCAGCTATCTCTGTGGGTTTCCCTACCAAATGGTAGATTTCATAAGTTTTGCTTGTCCCTTAACCACAGTGCAAAGAAACTAGGCATGATTCGTTCCTTGGGGATATAACAGCTTACAAGTCAGAATGAGGACTTAGTCTCTAGGGTACTGCAGCACAGAAGGATAGAGAGAAGTTCCCTGAGAACTTGGCTCAGATATCATCCAGGATTCACTGTTGATCCCTCAGTGCTGGATCCCTGTTGGCTAGGTACTCTCAAGATTGCCTTTAAATAATACAATATAACTGAGGGAGGGTGGAAGAGACTTTGAAGGAATGAGATAGTCAAGACAGAGGAAGGACAAAGATGAGAGCAAGGAAAGAGATATTTTGATTGAGGGAGCCATTATGGGGCTAACAAGAAACCTGGCATTAGGGAAATTACAGGAATCGACAAGGATGACCGCAGCTCAGACCCTAAGCATAGAGGAGAGGGAGCCTGAACTGGCCTTGCCCTGTAGTAAGACTGATGAATATCTTAAATATCACCATAGAGCCTTCATCAGCAACTGATGGAAACAAAGCCAGAGACCAGCATCAGAGAACTGGACTGAGCTCCCAAAGTCCAGTTGAATAATGGGAGGAGTGGGCCATGATGGGTACACACACTGAAACAGTATAACTGAGCTAATGGGAGTTTATTAACTCCAGCCAGACAGGGAAACAAACAGCATAGGTCCAAACTAGTCCCTCTGAATGTGGGTGACAGTTGTATGGTTGAGGCAGACTTCAGGGTCACTGGAAGTGACAGCAGGATATATCCCTACTGTTTATACTGGTGTTTTTGGAACCTATTCTCTTTGGATGGATACCTTGCTCAGCCTAGATATAGTAGGGAGGACCTTGGACCTTCCCCCAAAGCAATGTGCCTTAGCCTCACTGAAAATGGATGGGAAATGGAGTGGAGGATTAGGTGGAGGGAAGGGGAGGAGGGGAGGGAGTGGGAACGGATATTGGTATGTAAAATTTAAAATGATAGTTTGTTTTCTTTAAAAAAGAAAAATACATAAATAAAAATACAATATAACTGACTAAAAATACAAACTATACAAAACTCTCACAAGACTTACATGGTTGTCTCTAGTAGAAATTAAATTTCAGCCTAACTCAACAAGGATTCTTGCCTTGAAAAATAATATTCCAATATGTGTTAGTAAACATAAACTCATATAATTGGCAATAGGTGAACTACAATGAAGTTAACTGTGTGGACTTTATAAAAGCTAAAAACACTACTGAGTGATGATCTTTGGACCAATGGAAATGCAGAAAATTTTACTTTATAGAAGAAGTTAATTATATTTAATAGTATAA
The DNA here is from genome assembly GCF_000317375.1 of Microtus ochrogaster. Classification (NCBI taxonomy): domain Eukaryota; kingdom Metazoa; phylum Chordata; class Mammalia; order Rodentia; family Cricetidae; genus Microtus; species Microtus ochrogaster. Next base: position 35,122,365 of record NC_022013.1, on the reverse strand, counting down.
CACACAAATATTAGACCTTGTCCTATTGTGTCTAGTGTTGTTGTGCTTGGCTGATGTCTCCTGAAGAACTGACAAAGATGTCCGAAGAGCAGACAAAGCAAGGGGGGATCTGAGGAAGAGAGAAGATGTGAGGGAGATAGGAGGAATGGAGGGAGGAGAAACTGATGGGGATGTATTGTATGGGAGAAGGTTTACTATATATAATATAATATATATATATCAAGAGCTCTGATACTAGCAACTTAATAACACAACTCAAAGATCAAGAACAAAAAGAAGAAATCAGAACCAAAAAAGAGTAGACAGCAAGAAATATTAACATCAGGGTTGAAATCAATAAAATAAAAGTTAAATGCAAAGAATCGGTGAATCAAAGAGTTGGTTCTTTGGGAAAATTAATAAGAATGAAAAACCCAATCCAAATTAACAAAAATTAGAGAGAGAATATTCAAATTAATAAAATTATTAATGAACAGTGAGCCATAATAACAGATACTCAAGAAAATCAAAGAAATATAAGGACATACTTTCAAAGCCTATTCTCCACTAAGTTGGAAAATCTGAAAGAAAATGGATAATTTGTTCAATAGGTAACTCTTAGCAAACTTAAATTAAGATCATGATCTGGGATTCACCTCTGTGCTCTCTCTCTCTCTCTCTCTCTCTCTCTCTCTCTATATATATATATATATATATATATATATATATATATATATATATATATATATACATGCTTTGGGCCTATGCCAGCAGAGAATAGGCAGAAAATCCAAACAGAGATGTAGAGAGAGAGAGTAGGCAGAGTCAAAGAGAAGCCATGTAGCTATAGCAGGAGACAGATGCCATCAGACAGAATCTTACTGGTAAGTCACAACCACATGGCAATACACAGATTAATAGAAATGAGTTAATTTAATATGTAAGAGCTAACTAGAAATATGCATGAGCTAATAGGCCAAGAAGTGTTTTAATTAATACAGTTTCTGAGTGATTAATTCAGATCTGGGTGTCCAGTAAATGAATGAGAAGTCTCTACCAACAAGAATAGATAAAAAAATTAAATATGCCTATAACTCTTAATAAAATAGGATCAGGAATTAAAAGTTCTTTAAACTAGCAAAATCCCGGAGTGAGATAGTTTTGCATAGAATTCTACCAGACTTTCAAAGACTAGTTAATGATAAAATCTATCAAATTATTCAACAAAACAAAGATTGAAAGAACATTGCCCAACTCATTTTATGAGGCGACAGTTACCCTGACACCCAAACCATATTGCTGTTATTCAACCAATAAAGAGAACTATAGACCAAATTTTTCCCTTCTGAACATAGATGAGAAATACCCAATTGCAAACTGAGTTCAAGAATTCACTCATTTCTTATTAATCAAATATAAAATACACCACTATCAAGTGGACTTTATTCCCAAGATACAGTTCAACATACTTAAATCAACAAGTGCAATGCACCATATAAACAAACTGAAGACAAAAACCACATGATCATCTCATTACTTGCATTAAAATGTTTTTTTTTGAAAAATTCAATACTCTTTCATGATAAAAGTCTTAGGGAAATTAGGGATACAATTGAATTACCTAAACATAACAAAGGCAGTTTACAGCAAGCTTATACCCAAACTCAAATTAAAAGGAGAGAATTCAAAGCAATTCCACTAGTGTCAGAAACAGAAGGTTGTCCACTCTCTCTCTACATATCAACATAGTACTTGAAATCTTAACTAGAGAAACAAGACAAATGTAAAAGATGAAGGGACACAAATTGGAAAGGAAGAAGTCAAAATATCTTAATTTGCAAATTATCTGGTAGTATATATTAATGACCCTAAAAATTAACTCACAGAATTCAATATTCCATCTTGTACAAATGACAAATGGTCTGAGAAAAAAATTCAGGAAGGCAACAATTTTACAACATTCTCAAATAATATAAAATACATTGGGATAACTCTAATCAACAAAGGTAAAGACTTTTATAAGCAAAACATTAACACACTGAAGAAAGAAATTGAAGAAGATATAAGAAGATGGAGAGATCTCCTGTGTGCATGTATCAGCAGGATTAATGTAGTAAAAATGAGCCTCCTACCAAAAGCAATCTACAGAGTTCAAGTAATCTCTATCAAAATCCAAATACAATTCTTCACAGATCTTGAAACGATAATTTTCAGCTTCATATGAAAACACACAAAAAATAGCTAAAACAATTCCAGATGATAAAAGAACTCCTGGAAATATCATTATGCCTGATATCAAGTTGTACTATGAAGCAACAGTAATGAAAACAGTGTGGTATTGACACAAAAAGAGACATGTTGATCAATGGAATTGAATTGAAGACCCAGACATAATTCCACACACAATGGACAAATGACTTCTGATAAAGAAGACATTGCTAGTGCAATCGTGGCACAAATCTTGTAGAAGTAACTAACTAATATCTGATTTGATTTAGTATTTAATCCATGACATGCAACACATACAGGGCACTGTTTGAGTAACCAAGAATCAGAAACTAGATAGTCTGGGGACCTCGGGTAAAACCAAATAGCACTAGTCACGTATAAAACCACATACCCACACATAGAATGGAAAGCTCTACAGACAGGAAAGAAATTGTGTGTGTGCATTGATGTTTCATGGCTTCATAAATTTGTATTGGAGCTTTATTTTTGTGTTACAATACCTCAACCAACAAAATAATGGTTTTATTACTTTATAAATTATTATACATAATTTTATTGTTATAAGTAAAATTTCTAAAATGACAAGTTTTATTTTTCTCCTATTTTGGACTAAGGGATCAAATCTTTGATATATCCATATTATTCTCTGAGATTTGTTATTTTATCTCCCAGCCTTCATGCTTCTAAACTAAATAGTAGTTTATCGATATTGTTCAAAGATCAATATATTTTGTGCTGATTGTTGTTCTTTTTTTCAGTATAACTTATAAACAATCATGATCTGTATGCAAGGATAAACATCAAAGTCTATGATTTTGCTCCATGTGTGATGTTACATTTGAAATCACTTTGATGTGAAAATGGAATCAACGCATTTAGATAAAGGAAGTAAAGCCCAAGCAATACTATTTTAGAGTCTTGAAAATAAGAATCAATGTGAATTTAAAACGAAATGATGCACGGCTAGCCTGCAGTTTATTGCACCATAAGACATTGGTGCCATGAGTCATCGTAGGGTTACATTTCTAGATTTTAGTAGACAGCTGGGATTTAGAAATCATAAAAAACATACAACTTACAGTTTTATTTCCATCAGAAATCATCCATACTTTAAAAAATAAAGCAGATAAAACAGAAAACAGTTTATGTGTAATTCCATGGAAACGTAGAGTTTAGTGTAAATCTAGCTGCTTAGGTATTTTTTATTCTTAATCTGAGAGTACATTATTCAAAGAACAAGTGTAGTGTTTTCAGATTTTCAACAAAACAAAATATGTCTTAATATGTGGCTCACCAATCTTATACACTGATATGATCGATGTCTAGTAGGCCAGTGAATGGCTTATAAAACAGCATTAAAGCTGGCAGGTTCCAAGCTCACTCTAGCACAAACTTCTACAGTATTGTGATACTTTAAATCCTGGCATTTCATTTCTTCCTAAGTAAAAGTAGTTTACTATTAATCTGTATAAATTAGTTAGATATTTCTCACTATGTGATAAAATTGATAACTTGAGATGCTACAGGCTTCTCTTCATGCTTAACAATATAGAGGAAGACACGTTTTCAGAAAATGATTTCCCGAAGCAGATTCATTCTACAATTTAATTTCCGCATGAAGTAAAGGTCAGCAGGAGACTTTAAGAAAGTGAATTTGCATAAGGTATGCATATCGAATATGAAAATAATATAATATAAAACATTCATAATTCAAGCTTTGAAATCCTACCTCAGGGCTGAAAAAGCAATTATTGTATGCAATGGCTCAACAATTACAACAAACTTTTTTTTTGAGGATATTAACTAATATACTCTCCTTCTGAGAGACTTAAAGAGAGAGTTCTGAGAAATAGTAACAAGCAACTAATTATCTATCCTTTGTAGTGCTTCAGTCACGCATTTATTGGTTTTAGAAAACGCGTATAAAAGGCAAATTTTACAAACAAGATATTTCTGGGTGTAGCTCTAATCATCAAGCATTTCTAAGTCAGCTTTGTGTGTGTGTGTGCTTATTATCTCTTAGAATCTCATCAAATTTATACCAGTCACTTTAACCATGGTGACCAAGAAAGGCATTTTTGACTTTATCCAGATGTCAAATATTTACTTATTTGCACTAGATAGAAATAACATTTTATTCACGAGAGTGTAGCACATCTACTGATGTGTTGTTTCTTAAAATCAAATTATTGTAATAAAAGTGTCATCGAATTACAGTTTGTGTTGGGGTTATTCAACTGATTCACATGCTGATCTTCTCAAATAAAAAAGCTAAGAACTCTATTTCCTAATAAAAGTAATATTTTCTTATACTTTATTGAACAGGCAAAGAGGTTTTACAATGTTGTTATGGGTTTTGCCTCATTTCAATTCCGGAACCTGATCCTGTTTCCATTGTCTGTTTACATTTCTGTAAGGAATGAAATCCATACTTTTCAAGGTGTACTCTGCTTTCAGGTTTCTTCCTACAACACCCAGTTTTCACGTACTAAATTTTCCATACCTCTGTATCTGCTGCAGTTACTTCTCTTCACAGCCCCTCCACCCTACGGCAACAGTTAGATAGAATGTGACTTCGAAATGTTTGCTTGACTTTGTAATCTCTGCCTAGGTGAAAAAAAAAATGTATTGAGAAAAAAAATCAATACTTGAAGGCAGAGGACATGGTGATGGGGTCAAAGGAAAGAAAGTATGTAGCTACCTTACAAACAATCTCTGGGGAATGAGAAAGAAATGTTCCGTCTTCCTGTTAGAATAAATAAAATCAAGTTGAGATGAAGTGGGTATGAGGCAAGGGGAGTACATGGTTTTCTTCTCCATAGATGAAGTGTGTTTGTACATCCTAGATAAGGGCTACACCATTAGCCACTATGTTTTTGCTCAAATGCAATGGAAATTGCATCCAGTAGTAGTTAAATATTCAGATACAGTTTTCCAGAACCATTGTAGCATTTGTTTCTCTTTCTTAATTGTTTTTGAGTCAATAGACTGAGAAATGGCGAAACACAACCATGGCTACTAAAGAATTTATTTTCAATTTGTTCTCCATCAGTGTGATTTAATGCTCACAGACAGTCTCCTAGGGCAGTTCTAAGAATGATGTGCATGTACATGCACTCAAGTCTGCTTGATGGTTCTACAGCACTTCTATTTCTAGTAATAATAAGCAATAATTAAATTATATTGAATGCAAAACATACATTGAGCATATTTTCCTGCTATTAACACTTCTTATGGTATAAGAACATGTTATAAACATGTTTCTTATGACTCACTTTTCTGGCTTTGAAAATAGCCATAATACTTTTTGTACTCATTGACGTGTGTGTGTGTGTGTGTGTGTGTGTGTGTGTGTGTGTGTGTGTGTGTGTGTTTGTACATCAATGAGTTCAATGACACCATTGATCTGGCTGTATACATTTAGGTTCTGATGCCCTACATGCATGTCTCATGATTATAATTATATTCAACAATACTGTTCTATCTTCAGGCTTTATAAGGCCATATACTTTAGAATGTGGGTATAATATATGGACAGCCCTTGATTACTGCTATTTTATCATTACTAAACAGCAAACTGATGGGATATGTTCTGATAGAGTTATGTCAGCTAGCACCCTACCTTCCTTGATTTCTGCTTTGTAAAATTGTAATCAGGAATGCATTTACATAATCACTGCCAATTCTGCCAATTTCCATACTCACTGCTAAGTTTGTGGTAATATATTATACAACAGCGTTTTAAAAAACCTAATTTTTTTTAAATCCTAAACTTCTTCTTTACTCTTGATGTATTTCTTTTATATTCATATAATCATCTGACATTAATGAAAGCACTAAGCCTTTATTGAACAACTGTATATGTGTAAATGTGTGTATGTGTAAAATATATATTTTTTATATATATATATATATATATATATATATATATATATATATATATATGTACATATAAGAAAGACCGACAACAAATAAACTGGTAAATTATACTCAACAATTCCTTTTCAAACTGTTATACCCATAATTCATCAAATACATCAACTGACACTGGACTTGTGTAGAGTTCAATGAGACTATTGATCTGGCTGTATACATTTAGGTTCTGAAAGGTAGCAATAGGTTTCTTGATTACTTATTCAATGCCAGGTCACGTATTCCCAGAGAGAAAATTATTTTTTCAATGACATTTTTAGAAGTAGATTGGTTTTATTTTCATATAGCTTATGTGAAAATGAAATAAAGAGCATTTGAGCATAAATTTTATGATTCCTTGAGAACTTCACATCATGCACCCCACTGTCCCACTCTTCTCCCAGTCCCTCTCTATTTGTTCTTCACCCTTGTAGCATTCCCAAAGCCCAAAAGAAACTTAGAAAAAATAAAACTATTATAAAATAAAACAAAAAGATCACTTCACTCCTCCATCTTTTTCACTTCTCCATCACTTGTTCATTCATCTTAGTGACACTTGGACCTGTCATTTTCAGGCAGTAGAGCCTTTGTCCAAACAAATTCCTTGCAAACGTTCACTGTAATGAGTTGTTGGTTTTGGTCAAGGGCTCTGCCTTCTGGTACACCATCAAAACTGGATATTCACTGAAATGCCTCTTGGATATTCTCCTTTGCTACAACTCATGGACATCCTGCAGCTATCATTCCACAGGACCAGTACCTTCATGTGCTCCAGCAAGTGGGGTGGAAGTTAAGGTGAGGCCAACTCAAAGCACCGGATATGGGCCTCGGAAGTAACTGAGTTAGACAGTCTGGACCTCTGCTGGAACTGACCCCTTAGGTCAGGGGCAGAGTTAGTTCTCCTACACCAATGCCATTGGGGTCAGTCCTGTGACGGTTGGGGCCTTCACTCCTAAATGCCAGACCAGCTATCCCCGAGAAGTAGGGCAAGCTCTTCCAGGGTTGGTGAGGGGTAGAGCCATATTTCCCAGGGCCTGTGAAGGGAAAGTCAGGCTCAGCACAGCCCTCAGATTTCAACATGGAAGATTTTCACGGCACCTGGTGGTAACACAGGCCAAGGATATATACAGTCTACAGGTTCAGCAAGGCCATGGACCTAGAAATGGCCCTTGGCAGCACCTCGTGCCTGGATGCCATCATGGTCCCTGGTGGCAGGGCAGGACATTTAGATCACTATAGCTCCAGCAGCAGAATAGCCCTCAGACACCAACAAAACTTCAGATTGTGGCCCAGACCTCTGCACAGCCTTCTGTGGTAATGGGAGTCACGCTCATCAACACAGACCCTGATTGCAGTAGTATTAAGTTTTAGTATGTGTATGGTGATAGTTGATTAATATTTCTTAAGTCAAAATGGAATAATATATAAAAATACAACCTGGTATTTGTTTCTATTGTTAAGCTGGACTTGAAAGTTGTAGAAACATATATTTAACTAGAACATTTTTTAGCCCAAAACTATGATTGTTTTACCAACATTTCTTATAGACCTTTGAAAGGACAGTTACTAACATAAATCCTTTATTTCCTACTCTCTCCTGCTATACTTGATAAATTAAAGAAATGAAATCCTTGTGTTTGAGTTAGAGAGATGGTTCAGAAGATAAAGCACTTGCTGCAAAGTCGGATGACTGAGTTTGATCCATTAAAGGAAATGACTCTAAACCTGTCCTCTGACTTCCACAAGAGCATTGTTGTGTGTACATACACAAGGCATGTGAGTGGACTTGGGCACACATACACAATAAAGGTAAAAACATTTTGAAAACCACTTTTGAATTGACTTTCAGTTAGGGATAGAAAAAAATGATCCCTAAAAATACAGAGCAAAAACACTTCTTCCAGAAGCTCAGTGCTACCTAACAGCAATTTTTTTTAAAGAGAACATTGATAACATGTAAGTTCTTCACACCACACATATACACAGCCATCTGCCTTTATCTTGAAGCCAAATAATGAAATGTCAGTTTGAAGCAACTATGTAGTGATTCTATGTAGTGATTCTAAACCAGAGCAGGTTCTTTTTTTCTATGAATATCTAGAGACAATAAAATTGTGGATTTCTATATTTACAATATGATCTTATAAAACAGCTTACATGACATGAAGACTTGAACCTCTAAAGAACTCTTTAATGAATATTCAAATTATTTTAAGGAATCCTATGGCATCTAAGAAGTATATACAAACATTAATTTAAAAGCAAAAACATCTCATATAAAAAAGCAAACCAGTAAACTATGCTTTATCTAAACTTTATGAAAATTTTCCTTGTCACTTAATCTTTTCTTTCATCCACTCAGTTACATATTGGAAGGGGCTGAATGGAGAGACACTGAGAACAAGAGAGAGGCAAATGAATTTGGACACTGAAGTCTGTAGGCGGAGCCTGCTTTTTTGTGTCCCGGCTGCACAAACCCGAAAAAAATCACACAGAAACTGTATTAATTAAAACACTTCTTAGCTAATCCCTTATACATATTTCTAGATAGATCTTATATCTTAAATTAACCCATCTGTATTAATCTGGACATCACCGGGAAGTTGGGGCCTAACAGCAAGGTTCTGATGAGCTCGTGTGGGCATCTTTCTCCTTGGGTGACTACATGGCATCTCTCTGACTCCATCTACT
>NC_022013.1:35100838-35113149 GCF_000317375.1 Microtus ochrogaster | reverse complement strand
TTTTTTTTTTTTTGGTTTTTTCGAGACAGGGTTTCTCTGTGGCTTTGAAGCCTGTCCTGGAACTAGCTCTGTAGACCAGGCTGGTCTCGAACTCACAGAGATTCGCCTGCCTCTGCCTCCCAATCCTTGAAATCTTTGTGAAAATGAATTTCATAGATGAAACAAAATAGTCATTGCTACCTATGCTTTTTGTTAGTGTTTAATTTGTTAGTCAAAACCTAGCAGTAGTTTAAAAATAGCACCTTCATTTTGTTTTTGCTTTTGTTTCTTTTTTTATATGACAACTGAATAGTCTGGGTCCTAGGACTATGACTATAGACTGTTCATTTTGTTTTTTTGTTTTAGGTTTGCTCTTTTTTGCTTTTATTTTTCAGCTGTTACAAATTTACCAACATAGAAGAGTAAATTGGAATTGCCAAGGACTTCCTTCATGCACAGCGCCAACTCTTGGTGGATAGGGTAGCCATTAACACTGGGCACAGTATTCTGTGACCACAGTTACGTTTAATGGATACAATCAGATGACTTTGTACAGAGTTGCCTGTCACTGGAGGAAGGGAACATCTTTGCATGCTTGGATATCTTTGTTGTTGGGCAGTTTTTGCTCGGACATTGCTCAGCAATATAACAATATGGGACCTCTGTCTGCATTGTGGTTCATCATGGAGCAAAATGTTGCTGTGAAGCTTTTGATTGTTTTTGAAGACTGTTAGAATGCCTGGACTAAACTGACAAAAATGAATATTAGACATGTACATGAATATCCAAGATGTAATTATTAGGTAAAAATAATATACTTTTTGATACTATTTTCATATGGCAAATGTGGAAATTTATAATACAATATATTGGTTTTCATTTCAGCTGTTAATTTATTATGATTTGAAAATCTAAAGTTTTCTTATCTTATTATTTATCAAGTCTTTTACATATATATTTATATACTTATATATCTGTGTTTATAACCATATGCATATATATTTCTATTTAACATATATTTTAAAAATCTGTAGAACTGTTCAGATATTTTACAGTTATTAAAACTATTTAAATGAACCACATATGAGTTATGAGATCAGTAGGGAGATACTGAGATTCTATGTCATTTGTAGAAGAATATTGAGTTTTATTTGTAGGCATTTATCTGTATTAAGTATTTTAATAGAAATATTTTTCTCTGTGGTTTTCATGTGTGTTTTATTATTTCATGTGTATTTGTGTGTTTGTGTGAGTTAATGTTATGTGTGTTGGTGTCAGTAAAAGCCAAAACAGTGCTGTAGTTACAGGGGATTGTATACTGCCCAATGTGGGTATTAGGACCTGAATTTGAGGCCTCTGAAAGAATAACAAGTGCCCTTAACCACTAAGCCATGATTCCAGTCCCAGAATACACGTTTATAATCAAAATAAGAGTTTTGTTCATCTCAGTTTACAAGTATGATATTTTTAAAGTTATATAACGTGAAAATTACTAGACTATACCAAGACTATAAGGATTATAACACACAGGTGAATTTTAGATTGAATAAGATTGGGGGGAAATAAATGGGAAAAGAATAATGCTTTCATATTTGTGACACTTTATTCTTATAATGAACATAATACATATTTTTGGGTAATGGTTACTATAATTATCTGTCCCTGTGACTCTTTCTATCCCAGCATTAAGATATTGCTAACAGGAGGAATAGCTACTTCAAATCAGTGAATTATGGACTCTACATTATTTAGTGGGTTGACATTGCTTTAGGTATTCCTTTTGTTCTAACTGGTTATTTTACCTTGGATCTATAAACCCTGTAGTGAGCATGTTTGAATTTCCTTCCTTAACATTACAGGAATGTGCAATATTGATAAATATATAAACTGGATTACAGTGAGGCTGCTCTAAAGTAATAATTGCAAAATAGATAGTTGTAAGGATTTATCCAAGTTGTGAATTTTTTCTTATTTATTTTTTTAGGTATAAGTTAACAATAGTCACTGCTATTACATATAAATTATTTTAATGACGTGGTAATTAAGTATATATTAATTCAAATAATGTTTATTCAACATTAATTGTTCTGACACTCAAAATGACTTATTTATATTTTATTAGTAATGGTTTCACCACTCAGTGAAGTCCTCATCCTATGGTTCTCTCTTTGTTATGTCCTGGTGGAACTTCCCACAATACTTTATTGTTCTCCCTCCACACTATTCTTTGCTACAACTTCTGTTTCTTAATTAAATATTTTTAATTTCTTATATTCTCAATTTTTGTTGTCTATTTTTATCTTACATCTCACTTGAAGAACTCCTATCTCTTTTTTTGCTGTATATTAGCTATTAATCAATGTACCTTTTTTCTGATCTTTATTCGATATTGATCACAGAATTATGGCAAGTCCTAATTTTAGAGATTTGTAAGTGTTTATCCTTCTCTTCACCAAGGTGAGCATGTTGAAGATATGAACAAAGCTTATATATCTTTGTATTCAACATAAAATTTCATACATAGTGAGAAATAGGAAACAAATGTTTAGGGGGTGAGATATGGCTCAGGAATTAAGATTGTGTATTGCTATTGTAAAGGTTCCAAATTCATTTCAAAGCATCCATGCAGCACAGCTAACAGCTTGTTATAACTCAAGTTACAGAAGAGCCAACACTTTCCTCTGGGCTCCAGGAGCACACTCCCATGCAAACACACACACACACACACACAATCACAAACACACAAACAGACACACATACACACACATCAATTATAAACAAAATAAATCTTAAAGAAAATAAATGTTAAGTAAATGAATGCATGTGTAGACTAAAAAGCAAACCTTAATCCCTGAACTTGAAAAATCTTCAATGTTGTATTACCTAACCACCTTAAGAAAACAGGAGTTAAAAAAGAATCAGAAGTCAAGTCCAATTTTCTAATTAAAACCTATTTTTGATTAGTATTCCTTCTGATATCATTCCCAGTGATATGCTTCAAAAGGACAAGTAAGAAACACAATGGTTTATACATTTAGTTTCTCTGCTTTGAAACACTTTTGGCAGTCATAGCGGTACTTGACTATAATCCCAGTACTCAAAAGGATGCAGAAGAGCATCCTGAGTTGAGGTCATACTGTGTTTACAATGAGTTCCAAGTCAGCCCCCACTACAAAGGAAGACTTTACCTCCTAAAAGGAAGACAAACTGAAAAATATATATTACTGTTTTAAACTGTACTTGTTTATAGACCATGATAATGATTCTTTTTTATAGATCCATAGTAATGAACAGTTAGAATAACTAACATATTTACCATCTTAAATGTTCATCAGTTTTCTGAAATGAGAATATGCAATTTCTATATCAGTGTCTTGACATATAGAAAGCACTAAAACATTTAAACTATAATTATGTCATTGATGAGAAGGGTTAAATTTAAGCAAATAATTTTATTTTTACAAGTTCTAGTTTTATGTTAAAACTACAATAAAGAACTACACCTGGAACTTTAAGAAAAAAAAAACAGATCATTCTATATGCATTGTCACAAATCACACCCCAAACATATTTTATTTTGAAACTTTTATATTATGAAGATGTCAGATATTCTCATTCATATTCTTTCCAAACAGTTGTCATTCACCACCTGCTAAGGAAAACCCACTCACACTTTTAAAAGTCTCTAGAATTATGTAATAAGAAAAGTCTTCCAGATCTGTTAACCAAACTTCAAATGTCACCCACACCTTTGCTTGGCAGTAATAAAGAAACTCTCAAAAGTGGGAAGGTAATAACATGAAGCTTTATTCTTACCCTCTCCACAAACCTGTAAAATCCCTGCTAAGGTGATGCTGTGCCCTAAATTGCGCTGGAGTCCTAGTGAGCAAAGGTGGCACAGGAAGATGCCTGTATTTTATAGGTGTGCAAGCCTGGAAGCCTAGCTATTGATTCACAAATGAAAGGTTAAGATCTTGCTGAAGGGGACCCCATAGACTGGGGGCTCCTCCTCAGACCATGGATTAGGCTCCAACCATTCCCAAACACCCATTTTCAAGAGAAGTCTTTCATTAAGAGGGGAAGAAAAGTAAAAATGGCTGGTCTCGGACTCAGGTAGGAAAACAGCACCAAATGACCTTGAGGTATAATTTATTTATTCATTTATTTGTTTGTTAGTTTGTCTGTTTGTTTTTCCATTCAAAAATTTACACTTCCTCCCCTCCTCCCATTCTCCTCCCATTCCCCTCCCACTCCCCCACTCACTCTCCTTCCTCCCCCTCCCTCCTTAAGAGAGGGCAGGGAATCCTGTCCTGTGGGAAGTCCAAGGCCCTCCCTGCTACATCCAGGCCTAGGAAGTTTTGTATCTGAATAGACTATGGTCCCAAAAAGCCAGTACTTGCAGTAGAAACAAGTACCAGTGCCTTTATCAAGGGCTTATCAGTCAGCCCCCATTGTCAGCCACATTCACAGAGTCCGGTTTGATCAGTCCCAGTCCAGCTGGATTTGGTGAGCTCCCATTAGAAAAGGAACAACTATGTTCATAACAGCATTATTTGTAATAGCCAGAATCTGGAAACAACCTAGATGCCAATGGAAGAATGGATAAAGAAAGTGTGGCATATGTACACAATAGAGTACTACTCAGGGGTAAAAAACAATGACATCTTGAATTTTGCTTGTAAATGGATGGAAATAGAAAACACTATTTTGAGTGAAATAACCCAGACCCAAAAAGATGAATATGGTATGTACTCTCTCGTAAGTGGACTCTAGCCATAAACAAAGGACATTGAGCCTGTAGTTCACAAGCCTAGAGAAGTCAAATAAGAAGGTGAACCCAAACAGGTATAATTTTTAAGTGGAGAAAAGGGGAGGTCTGTGTTAGAATGCACTAGAATGTAGTACGATGTTTTGATTAGGCATTTTAATTACGTGATCCCAAAAGGACGCTTTTGATTGCTGGATGTTGGTAGTCAACCTCAGGAAAGACACTGGCATAAGAAAGTGTCCAAATAAGGAAAGAAGCCTTGACAACTAGTTTTAGGGGTGGGTTACAATGGAAAGGGAATGAGGAAGGTCAAGGCCTACTAGAGCTGTGTTTGCCCTATCCGGGCCTGCTAGAGCCCTTCACAAACTGTTAGGACTGAGGCCAACAGTAGGGCCCTGGTCTGCCCTTGTTCCTGTGGTGCATCTGGAGGACAGTTTCTGGTCAGCTGACAAAGCATTCTGTTAGTTCCTGTGCTTCCCCTGCCCTGCCTGGTGATTAGCTGTAGGGCATTGACTCCATTGTTGATATGGTAACTTCCCACCTGCCTGGGCATAGGTCCTTGTACAGCAGTTAGATAGATAAGGACTTCCCCAAGTCTGAATAAACTGGTGGTTGGCTGACCTTTCCAATGACCCTGGTCTCTTTGTGTGTTCTTTCAATCTCCAGGCCCTTGCTGGACGCATACGGTACAGTGGTGCATGAACTGTACCGAGGGTGTAACACAGAATCGGGTGTTACAGCCAACCATTATGAACAGATTATTTTCTGCTTTTCAACAGCAATACAATACTTCCAAGTCTACACTTAAATCATATGAACTTCTGAACTCTCCCACCAGACCAACTCACGTGCAGAATCAGGCATCTTACTCAGCAGCTCAAAGCTGTCCCTGGCATGGATTTTGAGAACCTAGGTTCAATTGGATTTTTCTACTTCTAAGAAGTACATATTATTGGAAATATTAGAAGAACAAAAATTTCCCTTCCTTTCTCCCTCCCTCCCTCCCTCGCTCCATTCCTTCTTTCCTTCCTTCTTCCATCCCCTCCCTCCCTCTTACCTTCCCTCAGTCTCCCTCCCTCCTCCCCTCCCTCCCTTCCTTCTTTCCTTCCTTTCTTCCTTTTTTTAATTTTGTATTAAGAATTCTGTACTAGAACATCAGACAAAGAGTAATTTTGAGTTTTTCATACTCCTTCCCTAGGTTCCTAAATTCCCTGGGTGGTGTGCCTGTGCAGTAATTGTGGCTTCACTTTTTTGCCTTTAATCATTCAGTGATGGCTCCACTTAAAAGGACAGAAGGCAGGGCAAAACTTTTTTAAGAACCTGTGGGCTAGGAAGTACACTAGAAATGATAGGGTAGCTACACACATTACCTCAGCAATATAGCTGAACAAAAAAAATGGCCATCAAATATGAAAAGAATAAATCTCCCAGAACAACCTTAGGCAAAAAAATTATGACAAGTAACTTCTGCTGAAAGATGGAGTATTAGTCGTCCTCAAAAAGGAAACCATTAATTGGCTATCTTATACCTAGTGGTCAGCACTGAAATTGTTTACATACAAAGACATTGAAGAGACTCAGTAGGTTGTGTGTGTGTGTGTGTGTGTGTGTGTGTGTGTGTGAGAGAGAGAGAGAGAGAGAGAGAGAGAGAGAGAGAGAGAGAGAGACAGACTGTGGGTGTGTATGAATAATAATAAAAGAAGAAGATGCCATATGTTTGAAAGAAAAAAGTTTGGATATGAAAGGAGCTAGAGAGAAGAGAGAAAAAGTTAACTTTTAAAAGTTGCTAAAAATTAAAAAAAAATTGAATGAGAAGAAAACACTTAATATTTTTGGGAAAGATTAAACAAAATTGTTTAAGTTGTTTTGTTTTGATTTGTTACAAAACAAAATCAGGACAAGGAATCTACATATGGATGACACAATGCCACTGTAATTTAACAACTATAAAGAGCTACATGTGTTATACAATTGGTATTTACATAATTTGAATTTTTAGTAGGCATAAAGTTTTATACCAATAATCTTGAAGAAACAAAGAGAAAGTTAACCCAGTACAAAGTTGTTCAGACTCAGCTTCATAGCTCACAGTGTTACTATTTCAATGTTCTAGTTGCAAGAGATCTTATTGCCAGAAATCCATTTATTTTACATTATGGGAGAACTAGAGGACAGAGGATTTTATCATGAAGGCCAATTTAGAAATGTATATATCTTATCCATTGCTAAGATTCTACTTTCCTAAACTTTGACTCATCTCATCATGTAATTTTTAACAAAGTTGCAGAGGTACAAAAAGCACATGGAATCACTTAAGTCTTGTTGAAGGGAAAAATAGTAACCATTGTTATTCTTTCAGTCCCTGCCCTAGCCACGCCCACTCCTTTTAACTTCTGACCTCCTCCCTGCCATCACTCTCTTCCTGTTTCCTTTCCCGGTGTACACACGGGGCTTTGCCTCTCTCCTCCTCTCTCTCTCCCTCCTTCTCTTTCTCCTCTCTCTCTCTCTCTCTCTCTCTCTCTCTCTCTCTCCCCCTTTTTAATAAACATTTATGGCTATTTTCTGTATTTATATGTCTGACCCACCGGCTTGCATGCCCTCCCACTTATGGGAAGCTGTAGCCGCTTGCTCTGGTGCTGGACCCTAGAGCCGGCGCCCGGCACTGCTGGGACCCGCCGGAGTTTGTTGCGGGGCGGGGGGACCTCAGGAATATTTTTTAAGAATAACAAATGGTGCCGCATGACTTGGATGATTCGCCCGCCCCGGACTTCCACCTGGGGCTAGAGTTCCGGCTTTCGGCGCCGTCCAGGACTCTGAGCTCCCTCCTGGGGCAGAATCAGGACCCGAGTAAGACCACGTGTTCCATCTGCCTGGATGCAGCTCCTCCAAACAACAAATCAACTAATCATGAGTATCCCCAACTCGGCCAGCTTAACCATCTCTTTTAACCCAAGGGATTGACCGTTGAGCTCCCAGCAACCCTTCACGGTTTTTAGGAATGGGGGACCTCCAACCGTGGGCTTTCAGGGCCTCGGTTGTTCCCTTCGCTGGCATTCAATCCGGCTTGTCTCCTGTGCTAAGCCTGTGCCTGAGATGGCTGGCCTTAGGCAGCCCCTCAGCCCACCCGCTCCTGGAGGCCAAGGGCCTCCAGTCTTCCTCTTTTTCTTTTTTCATTCTTTTTCTTCCTTCTTTTCGTCATAACTGCTGCTATGGTGCAGCATGCCCCTATGGGGCGGCCTGACCTAGGCTGAATCCCTCTTGCCCGTGAGTCGATTCAGCTAGGTTATAGCCCCCCCCCATGGAATCGGACACCTTTTCATAGGGCCCCAGTGTTCGTGCCATCTGCATCTCGCCTTAACGGGGAGCCGTTCTTGTTGTAGGCTTGAGATTCCACAGTTTTTGAGGGTGTTTGCATGGCCTTGACCATGGGAGCGAAGCCATCCAGACCTATCACTCCAGCCTCATGCTTTAATGCCTTACACTTATCCGTCCCTGTCCAAAATGGCCCCAACTACCTTAAAAAAAATTTAAACGGCTGTTTTTCAGTTCCAGCCTTTTGCCCTTCCCCACTGCAGCTTCTGTTATCTCATGGCGGCTCTCCAACAGAGCAGACTACACGTGGTGGTCGCCATCTTGGCCCTCAGCCAAGATGGTGGAAAAAGTCACCTGACCCATCTGGCCCTCAGCCAATGTTGTTCTTTTTTTAAAATGCTGCAAGATCCCCATGGTAGTAGGCAGCAGAAATGCTGTAGGTCCCAAATGGTGGTGGTGGGCCATGTGGCGGCAGACAGCGGGCTCTGGGAGCAGCCAGTCCCAGGCAGAGATGGCTGCTGGTCTTAGAGCAGTGGTGGTGGGTCATGTGGCAGCAGGCAGTGGGCCCCAGGCAGAGACAGCTGTTGGTTCCTGAGCAATGGCTGGTCCCAGGCAGGGAGACACATGGCAGGAAGGCAGAATTGGAGGAGGAAGGGTGAAGGGGGGGCAGAGAGAGAGGGAGAGAGAGAGAGAGAGAGAGAGAGAGAGAGAGAGAGAGAGAAGAGGAGAAAGTGACAGAGACAGAGAAGGGGGGAAGCAGAGAAGTGGGGAGAGAGGCAGAAGCAAAGCTGCTTCTCTGAGAGGAAGATGGAAAAGAGAGAGCCCAGGCCGGAAGCTGAAGATCAGCCTGCCTCAGTGGATGGGGAGGGGAATGGGTGTGGCTTGTCTCTTAAAGGGACCAAAACCATAATATTCCCAGGTCTTCCTTATAATAAAAAGCATGCATGTTAAGGAAGCAGAAAAGGAAGGGCCCAAGATGGAGGCAGGCAGGTCAGAGGTAATGGGAGTGGGCGTGGCTTGTCCCTTAAAGCGACAGGAAAGCACAACAACCATGAGCAGAGTTAATTTTGAAAAGCATTTTTTAGCCAATAATCTTTATACAATATCAAAGGAAATAGCAGTTTCATTATATTTCAAATGAGTAATAGGAACAATTTTCTTGGTACAAAAACAGCTAATAAATAGTCTTTAGGGAAAGAAAAACAGTTTATATTTAATTAAAAAGCAAATTATTTTAACTTTAAGATATGATAAGAATATCTGAAAAACAAGTATGAATTGAATATAAACATTATTTGTGTAAGGTTAGCATCATGACTAAGACTCACTAAGCTTTCTCAGTGTCCTAGGTCAAAAATAGCAAAGAATAGAGAGCCATCTGCCTCTGGAATTTGAGATGTGATACTTCATGCTTTGTGTCTTTCTGTTCTATCTCTGATTTATTTTATGTTACCCTCTATTCATGTTGCTTACTCTATGTATTCAGAAGCTGTGGATTTCTACCCTTGATATAAAAGTTTCTGTTCTTTAAATTGAAGGTGAAGATAAAAATCTATCCTAAATTACACATACCAAGGGTTCAAAAGAGATAAAGCCAGAGGAAATATTGTGAAAATAAACTATTTTTGAAAGCGAACATGGATAGAAAACTTCAAAATAACAACTGAAAATAAATATATGAAGTATTCGAGGGCAGGGATACTTCTTGGTTCAGCTGTCTGTCTTCTTTATTTGAGTTTCACAATATCTTCCTTATGAATCTATCTCTCTGTAGGTAGCAGCAACCAATCCACTGACATTGTCACATTATTTTTCTCTATAAGGGCAGGGAACCCTGATTGCTCTTTGGGCTGACGAGGGAGGGGGACTTGATTGGAGGAGGAGGAGGGAAATGGGAGGCTGTGACGGGGAAGAGACAGAAATCTTTAATAAATAAATTAATTAATTAAAAAAAGAAGCTTCTCAAACATCCTTTACATATTATACTGCAGACACCAATATAATCATTAGTTGAATAACATGTATGGGAAGCTTATATTCAAACAAGGTGGAAATTAAGAATGATCTATTGTTAGCAGGCTTAACCAAAGAAGAAGAGGTAGTGAAAGGACAGTTCAGATATGTCAGGAAAAAGGAAAGAAAATCAACACATGAAAGTGTTTGCCATGCTCTCAGAATGAGGAAGATAACACTGCAAGTGGAAATAAAAAATAACTCAAATTAAATAAAAAATAGTCTGGCAGATTCTTGGAAGGTAAAATATAGTTATCATAAAATCTAATAGTTTCATTAAAATTGTGAATCTAAAATTAATGAAAACACATGTCTATAAAATGCATGAAAAATATACTTATGCCAACACATTGATAATAACCAAAAAGCAACGAGAACCCAAAAGACTGATAAGTAAAACATGGTATTATTGACAAACTGAAACGTTATACTTTAATAGAGAAGGATTGTTAATGCATGGGCTTTTTTAATATTAAATATGAGAGTATAGTCATAAAAGAGCACCTGGTATATGACATATTATTAGTCATATAGTAAACACATAGTGACAAAAAGTTCATTGGCTATACTTATAAGCAGAGAAGGATAGATTGAGAGAGGAGGCAGTGGACTGATGAGGAAAGTGTCATAAGGTTCCTGTGTTTATGGATGTACAAATCTATGGATATTTCAAAATCTATTGAATTGCATAGTATATGTGGGTGAATAGATGACTAAGAAAATATATTTCAAAATAGTCATTCAAACTATTGCAATATCCATAATAAAAAGAAAAGCAAGCCTCAAGAAGGAGTAAAATTCATTATAGTTAAAACAGAAATGCATGGAGAAGAAGACTATGTGGTCAGAATAGAAGTGCAAGCAAGTGGCAGACAGTATAGAATTAAAAGCCATGCTACGAAGGCTGAAAGTTATCCAACTTTCAAAGAAAACAATTTAGTTTGATAAACTAGAGAATGACATGATCATACTTTGGTCTAGGGAGGTCAATAGCAAATATATTAAAGAAATGGATCTTGAAAGAATAAAAGAGGTGAAATAATTATTCAAGTGATAAGTAGCAATATAGCAAAAATGATGGTGAATAGGCACTCACTTCAAAGTGTAGACAAACAGAAAAGAATGGGTGGTTTGTAGGAAAATACAGAATCTTATATAATAAGAATTGGTAATTTGGTACAATGCAAAAAGAGAACCACAGAACAATTATATATTATGCTTTGGGGGTTCACTTGAATACTCTAGATGTTATAATTAAATATTTTAATTGAGGAGGCAATGGTCTTATACAGATGAGGTCAAGCAAAGTCACAAAATTTCATGTTAATTTTGAAATGCCCATTAGCAAAGCAGGGGATGCATTGTAAGTCTATAGAGGATATTGGTTTGATGTGTATTTAACTGACATAATACTTATAAGAAATTACCTTCACAAACTTCTATATCCAGGAACATTTGTAGTAGTTCTGAGCATCTACTAAAGTTTTCTTTTTTGCCTCTTAACAGCACTTTGTATTGATCTGCATGAATAGCAATACAAAGAAATCATAGAATCAGGGAATTTATCTTCTAATTAGAATGGGATAGAAAGTCTTTTTCTCGGTGGTGGAGAGGCGCGCAATTGCGGCGGAGAGGCGCAGCGCTGCAATCAAAAATAGGCTTTGGGGGGACTGGGTGGCAACAGACGCAAGCGGTGGGGACCTGGCGGAGGCAGAGGCAAGCGGCGGGGACCAGCGCAGCAGCAGAGGCACGCACAAGGTGGGGAAGGGCATGCAATAACGAAAGCAGACATCCCACTGCGGTTGGAACAAAGAGGTAGGCCCCTTGTTGGCAAGGTCACTGGCAAACAGGGAGTCTGGTCCTGATCCTGAAGACCCTTCAGAGGGGTGAGAGGGTTCATGGCCTGTGGCAGGAACCAGGAAACAGAGCGAGGGCATTTGGTAGACACAACCCTTGGCCAGTAGGGAAACCTGATCCGGTTTTAGAAGACCCATTGGATAGGATCGATAGGAAGAGATGGGCAGGCACCAAGGCAGGATTTCACCCAATAACCTGAAAGGCAACATGAAAACACCAGAACCCAATGATCTTACAACAGAAGTATTTGAACACCCTAACACAGAAGAAGCGGGAAAAAATGACTTTATGAAAGCAATAGAGTCCCTTAAACAACATGTAAAAAAGGCCCTTATAGAATTGGATGAGAAGTATAACAAAAAGTTTGAAGAAATGAGTAAAT
>NC_022013.1:35086716-35095663 GCF_000317375.1 Microtus ochrogaster | reverse complement strand
GGCAGTGGCGGGGAAGAGGCAGAAATCCTTAATAAATAAATAAATTTAAAAAAAAGAAAGTCTTTTCCTCATATTTTATTGTTTAACTAACACTGTTGAGGAAGAAATATAGCTCAGTGGTATAGTGGTTGATTTCCATGTTCAAGCCAGTGGTCCAGTCCTACACATTACAAATAATGCCATTAATGGAACAATTATAATCAGCAATACAAACAGCTTTAAGGTTGTACAGTAATCAACACAATTAACTTAACATTTTACAGATTTTTTTAATTCCTTTATTCACGTGTAGAAAAATCAACTAATTGAAATATTGATTACTTGGTCTGATCACATGTGTTGATATTAGGAAACATGGAGGAGGAAGTAAAAGAAAATGATTGGATGGGGTGAAGAATAGGAGGAAAGAGTAGAAGAGAGAATACTGGGAGGAATAACCAACTCTGAAGATCTTTTGAAAAAAATCATATAAAAATTACTGCCAAAGAAGCTTCCAAAAATTAAAACATGTTCATATAATAAGAGCTTAAATGAAGATTCCCTACAAAGGGGATATAGCTCTTCTGTTAGGCACCACAGGCTAATAGAAAGCGCAATGTCAGAAACGGTTCACCTCTACTGCATTCATTAGCAGGTGAGGTCCAAATATGATAAATGATATCCCCTGCTTCTATTTAGAAGAAGACATATATTACACATCAAGCATAAAAACAGAATTGAAAATATATCTATCTTCAAACCTCAACCCAACATAAACACTTTCTCTTTTATCTTGTCAGGTATTTGGTAACTACAAGAGAAGTAATTAAAGTATCATTTAATAAACTTTAAAATCCGTGATATATGTGTGTGTTTCTGTGTGTGTATAAACTTTGTTTTAGATTTTTTTATTTTATTTTATTGACAGGAATGTTTTGCCTGGATGTATAAACTCACAGCCTACATGCCTGTTACTTACAGATGTCATAAGATGGTGTTGGTACCCATGGAACTGAAGTTACAGAGGTTGTATGTCACCAAATTGGTGCTGGAAACTAAACTTGGTTCTTTGCAAGAACATCAAGTTCTTTTAAGCTCCGAGCCATCTTTCCAGTGCCTTGCTTTTGTTTTTCATCTTAAAGACTTAATCTCAGCATAATGTTGCTCCTGGCCTTTTCTTTTTAAGATAACAATCCTAATCCTCATGCTTCCTGAAACTGGAAACAACCATTGTGAGTGAGGTAACCCAGACCTGTTTTCTCTACTGTGTCTGGGCTTTCAATGCTCAGATATATGTTTTTCACTTGGAATTCCCATGGAGGTGCCATGGTGTGAAGATTTCAAGGTTGGGGTAACAGAAAGGAGAATAAAGAGTTAAGAATGAGTGAAGGAATAAGAATGGTTAAATGGGGTAATAGGAGGGAAGGCTGCAGGGCAAAATATGGCAAGGATAGTTAATACTGAAGGCATTTCACAAAAGTCACATGGAAACCTAATTGTGAAGTTTTCCAAAATATATACGTACACAAATATAAAGAGTTACACTCACAGAGTCCTTTGGTACTCATCTAGAAGCTTTAGAAGCCTTACTGTTATTGGCTAGCTCTTTTGGTGTTTGAAGGTATTATGAACACCAATAAAAGAGAAAAGGAATCTCAAATCTTACCCATCTGTGAACTTTTTGGACTACCAGAAAAAAAAAAAAAACAGTATTGACAAAGGCACCGGTGCACTACTGATATAAATGTTATGAAGGCAATGAGCACTTCCTGATTTGATTTAAAGCCTACTCTCCTAGTTGAAACCCAGGAACCTGGATTAGAACCAATACCCTGTGACTAGACAGTTCACGGAGCCTAGGGAGAACCCTGTACTATTGTTGAATTAAGAGCAGCGAGGCTGCGTCCCCAGCACCCTGCCGCCCGCATGGCTAGCTTTATACCTGAAATAATTACACGGAAACTGTATTCTTTTAAACACCGCTTGGCCCATTACATCTAGCCTTTTCTCGGCTAACTCTCACACCTGGACTAGCCCATTTCTAATATCCATGTAGCTCACGAGCCAACTTACCAGGAATGATCTTAACCTGCATCTGCCTGGAATGGGGGAACCACGGCGACTCACTGACTCAGCTTCTTTCTCCCAGCATCCTGTTCTGTTTACTCCACCCACCTAAGGGTTGGCCTATCAAGGGGCCTAGGCAGTTTCTTTATTTCTTAACCAATGAAATCAACAGATTGATATATGACACTCCCACATCATACTATTCCTTTTATATTGGCATAGTTTTACCTCAACTTCTATTTATTTATCATTGAACACATAGATTAGTGCAGCTCTTAACGCTGGTCAGAGAAGTTCATTTTACAGTAGGTGGTGATTAAAGCAGACCTGCACAACTGAACAAAGCACAGATGAAAAGAGACTTCGGAATGCTCAGCCCTAAGTGGTGAATCCATATTGCAGTCTGGCCTTCCAAGGCTCAGGGATCATTGTATGTGAGGGATCAGCAAGATTTTAAGAGACAGAGCGTGAATGGCTTCCACAAAAGTGTTTTGAGATAAAACAAGGGCAGTTGCACATATGAATTCATACCAAATTAGACAACATGTAAATGACTCATGGAAGCTCTTTCCAGACAAAATCCTAGTATGGAGAAAGGAGGTTTGCATGATGTCTCACCTCCTGCTAAACAACTTCAGGCAACTGATAGCTATTGGGAGAGAGTCAGGTTTGTTAAAGATGTAACTTTTGGTAGGTTGACTATTCTCTAGTGGAAGGCCAAATACTTAAGACTAAACTCAAGCAGTCAAAACTGTGCTTGAGAGGGTTTAAACAAAAGGCATACAAAGGCGTGCGGTTAGAAGAGGAAGTGAATGTGATCAAAATACGTTGCACAAAATTCTCAGAGAGTAATAAAATAAGAAAAGTAACTGACAAAAATGCTTGGGTGATATTTATAGAAGTGAACTAGCAGAATCAATAGTCAGGGTGGAAATAGTGAAAGCTAAGTCACCCTCAAAGAAAACAAGTGATACAAAAACCTTGAATAGAATTCTGCCTCTGAAAGGATCATAACTAAAATATAAAATATTAACACATCTGAGAGAGATTTAAGTGAAATAAAGTTATATCATGAAGAGCTAGTTGAATGTGTGGCCATTTAAAGAAATAAAAGAGAAGAAAATATTCAACTGTAAACAGTTTATATAGATGTAAATACTACACATGAAAATACATCTCCCAGATAATAAATAATATTCCCTTAATCTCAAAATAGAGAAATATAAGTATATAGTGTATTTTAACAAAAATAAGAGGTATTGACAATTGCAAAGACTTGCCTATTGGACCTGAAAAAGTTTCTGTTCATTATGAATATGGCTGAAAGAGTAAGTAAATCAACAAACAGAAAAAGGCCCTTGAGAATAGCTAAGGAGCCATGCTCTAGTTTGGATAGGTTATACAAATGGTCAAACAAATACAAACAATTAAAATTAAGTTAAAACTTAGTAATCTACAAAGCTCACACAGTTTTGAATATAGAAAACACTCAATGGTATTCATATAGCAAGCACATCCATAAAAAGTTGTCTGAAGGGATGTGTGACAAGTAAAATTCAAATTAGAAGTTTATCTCTACTTAGAACTAGAATTATGGCAGGAAATAAAGACCCAACAAACTAAGAATGTAATGAACAATAAATAATCCTGATAACAAAGTAGATTTGTTTTTTTTAACTAAATTAAAAATAAAGTTGGCTTTTAAAATATGTCAAGCTTCTGTGCTGATAGACAGAAAAGCACTGTCAGAAGGCAATCTATTTGAAAAATATATGTCTAGCTCACCAATGACTGCTTAGTATAGCATTAACTTCAATCA
This sequence comes from Microtus ochrogaster, assembly GCF_000317375.1. Taxonomy (NCBI): domain Eukaryota; kingdom Metazoa; phylum Chordata; class Mammalia; order Rodentia; family Cricetidae; genus Microtus; species Microtus ochrogaster. The sequence continues at coordinate 35,091,798 of NC_022013.1, read as the reverse complement.
GATAGATCAAGAGAACTAGACAGTGTGTAGGTCATCGATATTTGTTCACTTAGAGAATTAATTTCTTTGACATTGTCAGGAAAAGAAATAACTATCATCCTTATTCCTCACCCTCAATGCCAAAGGTGACATATACTCTAGAATTCTATTCCATACATATTTGTTAATTCTTTGCTGCCAATGAACTATCTTTCATCCTTCTTCCTTTCAGTTTTTATGGATGTGTGTGCATCATACAATATTAGAAAAAAACCAATTTTTTCACAAGTTAATTTCTTAAGATAGTTTTATTTTGTATTCATTTACTTGTTGAGATAGCGTCTCACTATGTAGCCTAGGCCTGCATTAAGCTCCAGATCCTCCTGTCTCCTCCTTGATGCTAAGTTACAGATATGTGACACGGATGAAAACCACATTAAAATATAAATTATCTAAATATTTTATAAGTGCATTTCATGATTGGCATTGGTTTCTATAACAAAATAAGTTCTATTGTTTGAAGAAACCACAAACAGATTATCCCTTACTCATTAAGGATTGGAAAGCCACACCACCTGTAAAGTACTTGAACATCCAACCCGTGCTAAAGGCATTCTTTCTGCCTTGAAAATAGTTCCCTTTTATTGTGGCTTAGGGGAAAACTTCAGATCTTTTGTTACAAGAGAAAAAAAAAACACTGTCATTAAGGCACTATTTCCATAACCTCATATAAGCCTCAACTTTGGGATACCATTTTATTCTGAAAAAGGATTTTCATATGAAATTTTGGTGGGAAAAGGTTCATGCAGTACATAGAATCCCATCTCTGGCCTTCCCAAATCTCTGTCCTTCTCATCCCAAGAATCCCTCATCTTTGTTCATTCTAAAGTCTGGAAAATAAGGTCTCATCTAGGCATTATCCAAGTCAAACACAAATGAGACTCAAGATGGATTTCCTCTAAGAATCTCTGAAACAAAGTAAATAATATAATTTGTAAATCAAAAGTCATTGGATAAGCAACCCAATTCCAAAAGAAAAATATAGAAAAGAAAAAGGCAGTACGCAAGTGAGTTTTAAATCTATCAAAGCAAATAGGATCAAATACTTAGGTTCACTATAATTTCCACTAGCTTGATCATGCGTTTCTCCGGGAACTCTTGATAGACAACATTACCTTCATGGCTCAGTAGTGTACCAACACCAACTGTCCTCTGCCTGTGAGGGATTTCACTCCAGGGACTCTGGTAAATATGAGTCAACTCACTATAAGTCTAAGTGATCCCACTTAGTGAATCTGATGAATCCGCCAATTACCATGGCCATGAATCACTCTGGAATACCTTCGAGAAGGTTCTTTATTTTAGCACAAGTTCTAGCTTAACATTATTCCTGCCATATGGAATATAAAAATCTAAGACATATGACAGTCTTCCCGTATACCATCTCCCTTTCTTCATTTCAAACAGGTATTTTCCCCTATGCTAAAACTCCTAATGAGTGTAGAGTTACTTAGCTTTATCATAAGATCTTTCTTCATGTTTGCTAAAGATCATTAATTATTGGTCACTTTTTGTCCAATGAGTCCTTCTTTTGTCGTTTCACTTTTGTCATATTTTGTTATAAACAGAAGGAATCCCACTAATCATTCAATATCTTTCCCAGGTGTCCTTTGCTAAATACCACTTTAATGTCTTGAAACTCCTTCCTTCCAACATATATTAGGATGTAAAGTAAATTCAAAATTCTTTATTATCATAGTATCACCTTCCAGCCATTGTCTAAAATGTTCCATAATTGCATTGGAGATGTCATTATCATTGAGTTTGACTTCCATAGCTCTACCAATAGTCTATATATTTTACTGCTATGGTTAGGAATTTATGTAAACTGTCTAAGAAGATAGAACACCTTTGATTCAACTAAACTCTTAGCTGCACCATGTTGAATTCCATTGTTGGAATTTTCTGGTATGCATTTCAAACTCTTGTGTTCGTTATCTGAACGCAAATTCCAAAGTCATTTCTACATTCTTTGGTATATGCTATGTAAGCACTCCACCTCTCAGGTCTCACTTATTTAGTTATTCAGATAGTTTATGAAGCTATGTTTATTATACCACAGATTATATGGCTTTAATAGTTACACTATACATACACACACACAAAGACACACAAACCTTTTTTCATGGTTCTTGAGGTTAGAAGATGTAGTATTTGATCAGGTCCTCATAACTAACTTGTAGGCAGCTGCCTTCTCACCCTATTTCTGTGCACCAGGAAAAATTGCCTCTATCTTCTCATATAAAAACACCAATCACATCATGTGGGTTTTTCTTCAGGCCCTGGCCTCTGCCTAGTTACTTCCCAAGGCCACAACTTGCATAGAAGTTAAAGTTTCAGTATGGGATTCCAGTGGGAAGAACATACCACAATCATACATTCCAGAGTATCTATGTTTTATAAGCCTCTGAAATTCATGCCACTGAAAGGACCAAATAACTCATCCATTCACTAACTTCCTTCATAATAAAGTCTATGAATATATCAATCCCATCTATCCTTAATTTTCCCTAATTGTTTAGAAGCTGCTTAGATTGCTTTAAAGAGTCTAATTACCCTCAAATTAATGACCATGTACAGTGAGCACACCACTACATTAGCTTTATTAGCTGTGTGTAAGTCTTTTTTTTTTTTAGCTAGAGGAATTGATAGACAAATAATAGCATATGTTCTATTTCACAGGTTAAAATAATTATTCTTTTGGGAACATTTTGTTAACTTCATTTATAGAAATTTAAATTCCATCCAAGTTTTTAAAATGTGATAGTTGAAAACCCATTTGAAAAATAAGCATAAAGATGTTTTTGTATTGTAGGAACAGATTTTAAACTGTATTGACTTCCCCCATTAAGTTGACATGCAGGAGCAAAGCTGAGCTGTCATCTGGAGGTAAACTATGTGTGACATACAGAAGTACCCAACATGCATCTGGTCCTCAGTGTGGTTATGAAACAAGAAAAATATTCCCTGTCTCAAATCTGAATTATGAATTTGATAGGTTTTAACACAAGAATTGAGTAGGTACATGATACAGAAAAGTGACCAGCAGTTCTATGAGATAAAACACTTATTATAAAAAAGACATTGGCTATTACCAGATCTTTATGAGAGGCTCACACAATTCCCATACTACCTGAACTGGAGAAATTCATTGCCACATGCTCAGTTTGCTATGGGATCATGTTCTGTACACTGTAAAGCTTTATCATTCACATTGGTTTAATAAAATGCTGACTGGCCAGTAGCTAGGCAGGAAGTATAGGTGGGTTGACCAGTCTAAAAGAATTCTGGGAAGAGGAAGTGCAATTAATTAAAACTGGACCTATATAAAATTAGTAAATGAATCAATCAAGAAAGTGACACTTTTTATTGGATTATTTGTTTGTTTGTTTTTTGATGAGCAATTTCTTGAGTTCTTTGTATATTTTGGAGATCAACCCTCTGTTCAATGTGGAGTTTGTGAAGATCTTTTCCAATTCTGTAGGTTGCCAATTTGTCTTGTTGTCTGTGTCCTTTCTTTACAGAATCTTTTCAGTTTCAGGAGGCCCAATTTATTAATTGTTTCTCTCAGTGTCTCTGCTACTGGGGTTATATTTAGGAAGTGATCTCCTGTGCCAATGTGTTCAAGTGTACTTCCTACTTCCTCTTCTATGAGGTTCATTTTGATTGGTTTTATGTTGAGGTCTTTGATCCATTTGGACTTGAGTTTGTGCATGGCCATAGATATGGATCTCTTTTCATTCTTCTACATGTTGATATCCAGATGCGCCAGCACCATTTGCTGAATATGCTTTTCATTTTCCATTTGATATTTTTTTCTTTTTTTTTCAAAAATCAGGTGTGTTGATTGATATCCAGATCTTCAATTTGGTTCCCCTGGTCCTCCTGTCTGTTTTTATGCAAATACCTGGCTATTTTCAATATTGTAACTCTGTATTAGAATTTGAAGTCTGGGATGGTGGTGCCTCCAGAAGTTTCTTTATTGTACAGGATTGTTTTGGCTATCCTGGGTTTTTTGCTTTTCCATATGAAGTTGAGTATTATTCTTTTGAGGTCTGCTTCATAGTAGCATTATTTATAATAGCCAGAACCTGGAAAGGAGCCCCTTGACCAAAGAATGGATAAGGAAAATGTGGTACATTTACACTATGGAGTACTACAGAGCAGAAAATAATAATGGCATCTTGAAATTTGCAGGCAAATGGATGAATCTAGAAAACATCATAATTAGTGAAGTAACCCAGAACCAGAAAGACACATATATGTACTCACTCATAAGTGACTTTTAGACATAAAAGAAAAGAAAACCAGTCTATAATTCCCATAGTACCTAGACAACAAAGAGGACCCTAAGAAAAGACACACATAGATCTAATTTACATGGAATTAGAAAAAGACAAGATCTCCTGAGTAAATTGGGAGCATGGGATCATAGGAGAGGGTAGAAGGGGAGGAGGAAAGAAGGGAACAGAAAAAATATATAGTTCAGTCAAAACAATCTTAAAAAGGAAAAAAAAAGAAAGTGACACTTTAACCTGATAAGTAGAAGAAAATATTTTTTTAAATTTATTTATTTATTAAGGATTTCTGCCTCCTCCCCACCACCGCCTCCCATTTCCCTCCCCCTCCCCTGATCAAGTCCCCCTCCCTCATCAGCTCGAAGAGCAGCATTGTTTGTAATAGCCAGAACCTAGAAGAAAATATTTTTAAGCTACATTTCTGAGAAAACACTAGCATCCAAAATGAAGTCAAGCCCTCTTATAAAACAGAAGAGAACAGTGTGGTTTGAATGATGGTATCCTCACAAAGGTTCATGTAGAAATCAGAAAGACATTGAGAGGATCTCTGTATTTTGGATGGTTTTGTTCTTTAAAACCCTGATGCATACATGCCTATTATTTATAATTCATTTACTATGTGATATTTTTGTCTTCTAAGCAAAATGTACACCACACACACACACTGTAGACGTAAGTCACAAACGATGCCACAGCAGTTTGGAATTATAATTAACAGGGTAGTATTTATTTAAAGGGGAAAAAA
>NC_022013.1:35075345-35079231 GCF_000317375.1 Microtus ochrogaster | reverse complement strand
TTTTTTAAAGGGAGAGAGACCACGCCCCAATGGGCGGGTATCTCAGCGGCTATAGGCTGGAGGAGCGGAAGGACCTCCCGCAACAACACACACACACACACACACACACAAGCAAACAAACAAACACACTAAAGTGTTTAAGTTGAAAGTTTGTTTGCGGAGGCAAACCTCTATTTCCCATGCTTTTCATCAATAATGTGTCCTCAAAATATAACATGAATAAAAACTGAAAACCTAAAATTGTCAGAAATATTTCTTACATTACAAAAAATAAGTTGTAAAGAAAAAATAAGAGAAATTGTAATAATCTGTCCAAAAGAGAAAATCGCCAATAACTGGGTTCAATTAAAGATGATACAAATATCTAAAGGGGGGCTAGAAATCTGAGGGTAAAGATCCACAGTTAAGAAATTTACTCACAGCAGGTATCATCCATCCATATTTCTATATTCTTCATCTTTCTCTTCTTTCTCATTTCTATCAGTTCTCCCTTGCACTCTCTTGCTCTTTCTTCTTCATTGTTTAACATGTTACAAATGTTCCAAGTTACATAGACTCTTAAAACCAACAATTCCCAAGACCTAACAAATTCCAGGGCTGAAAGAATTATTTCACCCCAGAGAGAGAGAGAGAGAGAGAGAGAGAGAGAGAGAGAGAGAGAGAGAGAGCGCCATGGGAGTGGCTAGTACATGTCCCCTGAACTTCTTAGTGAAGAAAACTATTTACAAAAGAAATTAAATCATCAGTGGATTTTAAGGAGGGAAGGCTACTGTACAACATTATTAGCTCACAGATAAAAGAGCTAAAAGGTTTATTTTCAGTAAAATTATGAATAGGGTATGAATTCTTTTTTTTCAATCAGCATGCTACTACTTTTCTCCCAGTATTTATAGACAATACCAGGTAACCAGGCAACCTACGTAAACAGTCAGGGAGAATCTGATGACCCTTAATCAGAGAGGACATACACCAGATGCTACAGTTTCTACGGGCTTAGGTCTAGAGTTAGATTTACTGATCTAAGCAAAAAAGAGACCCAGGCCTCTAAAAGTCAGTTCCGGGCTATGCTGTTATCAGCTGCTTTGATCGTGAGTGTCCTGGGTCTTTCTCTGGGTTGCAGTTCATTATTCCTTCTGTCATCCTTGAGAGTCCTGAACTAACATCATCAGTAAAGTGGGCATAAGGAGTTAGGAATCTGTTCAGTGAGGTAAAAGCAAAGCAATAACTTGGACAGGTAGCAATTCTGTGTCTTTGGAGTTCTGTGACTATCTTAAATGAAAAGCTCTATGCCTGGACCCAAAGCATTGACCAAATGCCTGCTGATAAAGATAATTGGAAGAAGGCAGATCTTGCCCTTACCTAGGAGAGAGGAACATGCCTGGAAGTGGGAAACTCTTTTCACTAAACAGTTCTTAATGGTGGGAATTAATTCCCAAATATGTAACAGAAAGGTGAAGTCAGCTGCAGTGAAAAGTCTACACCAAAGGAAAGCCACCCTAGTCACAAGTTAATAATGCCAAGAAGCCTTGCCTTTTGGTTTAGCCTTTACCAGATCCCTTGGTTCTGATAAACCACTTGTGAAGAGATGTCTGAGCAAATGCTGTATAATGTTGTGGCTTGTAGCAAGCTAATAATGCCGGTTAAATAGATGTAAACAATATGTATTTCTATTTTGCTATATTTTCTCTACAATTTTACATTTTTCCTGCTTTCTTAAGATTCACAACTTTGTACCTCATATGGGAATGCTTATGACAAATCCAAAAGGTTACATACTTGAAGTTTTCTTCCTTCTCTCAAATGTCACTTATTAAAAGTTCAGTTCCCGATGTTACTACTTGCTACTTAATATGGCAAGGAAGGCAACATTACTAGAGGCATTTGAAAACTGGAGCACGCTATGCTATCAAAATTAGCAGTCTCCAGTCATGGTGAAGAGACTGAGGGAGGTAGTTCAAGCAAGAGCTTTACCGCTTACCAATACAGAGGAAACCTTAAGCATTGTGATCTTGGAGTATTTGTAGAAAGCAATAGACTTAAACATTTGGATTCCATTAAGCAGCATATGCAGAAATTTCTTCTTGATGAACTAATAATTAACTGCAATGATCAGATCAGGTTCTATCTGAAAGTTTATCATCATGATCTTGGAGTTAAAAAAGATGAAGTGTGAGCATATGCGCTGTGTTCATGTCTAGGCCCTGATGGGCCATGACAAAGTAAGGCATGATGTTCTATGATGGGCTTGTTTAGTTTAACATTTTAAAATTTGAACTGTGTTTCTTCTCAGCCTACCAAGCTACCAGAAATCACTTGGTCTCCCCATTCTTGTCAGAGACAATTTCACTATTGTCTAGAGACGAAACAAAAAATCTACTCAGGTCAAAACCTGCATATTAACACTTGACTTCCCCCTTTGGCCTTTCCTCTTAGCATTGCCATCTGTCTTTAGGAGAGGAGAGTTTTTTCATCAAGGTATTAGACAACCTGATTATTATTTGCAAGCAGGATCAAGTGAAGCTAAGTGTCTTGAACTATTAGACACACAGGATGGTGGAAGAAGGAAAATGATTAAAATTTAGTCATTATCCCAGGTCTGCAGTGTCCCAGTGTTTAATTTTTTTGGCTAAGACATCTGGAGCCCTTTTTTAACAATTCACAAAACTGCCTTCCAGATGTAGATAAGAGTGTTACATGCAGCAATTTGAAAAAGCTGAAACAGCCTTGATCTATAACTAAGATAGATCGAAATATCTAAATATTTGTTTATTTGTTGTGGAATATTACTTAAAATGTGTTACTTTTGTTTATGTTCTGGAATATTTAATGATGTAAAAATGTGATGCATTCTTTTATATTGCATCTGTTTATTTCTCTGAAATTCTGATTCTTCACCTGTCTAAAACACCTGATGGTCTAATAAAGAGCTAAACAGCCAGTAGTGAGGCAGGAGAAAGGACAGGCAAGGCTGGCAGTCAATGAGATAAATATAAGGAGAAATCTGGGAGAAGAATGAAGAGCAAAAGAGATGAAGGGGTGGAAGAAAGCAATGTAGTAAGAAGTAAAAGGTATACAGAAATAAAGAAAGGTAAAAGCCCAGAGGAAAAAGGTAGACAGAATCATTTAAGATAAGAAAAGCTGTTAAGAAATAAGCCAAGCTAAGGCCTGGTATTCATAAGAAAGAATAAGACTCCATGTGACTTATTTGGGAGCTGAGTGACAGGCCCCCTAAAAGGTAAAGAATAAAAAAAAAAAGCCAACTTCATTTATCTAGATAAATAAATAGATAAATAAATAAATAAATAAATAATCTAAATATCAGAAAACTCAGAAAGATGCCTTTGTTTCAAAAAAAATATCGCTTTATATCAGAAGATTTGTTTTTTAAGACATGTTTTTTCTGTAGTTCTTGATGTCCTAGAACTCACTCTGTAGACCAGGATATCCATGAACTCAGAGTGTTGCCTGCCACTGCCTCCTGAGTGCTGGAATTAAAGACATATACTACAGCCTCCACCCCCGCCCCCCACTCCTTGCATATGACAATATTGCCATGGGAGATCCTTCCACTACTTCAGTCAATAGCCTTTAAGATATCAGCCTGTAGAGAGCTGAGTGGAGCTGCACCTGATGGCAATGAAGAGAGCTGGGTGGAGCAGCACCTGAGATGCTGGCTTCCACCCTCTGTGATCCCAAAAGCAGTGCTCTCTGTGATAATCAACTCCTATTGTGGCTAAAGCCTGACTCATGCTATTATCACGCAATGATTGTCAGCTGCTTGCATATGCGTGGACCTATGGGCAGTGCCCACCTGGCAATCCAGGGTTGGTGGCCCGTGCCTTTTTAAGGGCTGGGAGAGGTTTGCCCGGGGAGAGAGAGAAAGAGA
>NC_022013.1:35060107-35075245 GCF_000317375.1 Microtus ochrogaster | reverse complement strand
AGAGAGAGAGAGAGAGAGAGAGAGAGAGAGAGAGAAGGTCCTGAATAAACTGCTTGCAAGAAGAGCTCCAGTGTTGCGTCTTCCTTGCTGGTCGAGGTGGGCGTGACACCAGCCCACTTAGGCGTGGTCTCTTATAATATAAAGCTCTCTTGCTTCCAGCTCTCAATTCCAACTGCTAGATTCTGTTCCTCTTTCCCATTCATGCCGAGTACTGTTATCTAGGACAGTGATCTGTAAGTCTCCCCTAAATAAATAAACCTTTATTATTCATAATTCTGAACTAGTGTAGGATTATTTTGTGACTTCTGCCATCACAATAACACAAGCATCTGTGAGGTAACAGGATAGGAACAACTGGAGAACTACCATAATCGGGCTGCCCATGCATGCTTAAGCATTGCAGGGACATAAATGATGAAATGATGACTATGACCTTGAAGCTACACCAGAAATCTTACCTGTTGATTACACTCCTTTCACGAAAAGTGGCAAAACATGCTAAAGCATAGTCAGTCCTAAAATGGAGATTATGTTTGTTCTCTATAGGTAGAGTCAATGCCAAGAAATGTCCCATTTCCCAGTATTTCTCTGGGTAATAGCTGATTAGAATGGCAGAAGCCGAGACGACTAAAATATGAATTAGTATGTTATTATCATAATATACAGCTGTGGCTAACTAGAAAGCAGAATCACAGCTCTGAAAGATCTGTGGTAAATCTGTGGATGTCACGATGCTCTAAAGGGCAACATAGACATACAGTCAATTAAGATGATGCTTAGTTCTTAATCATAGAATGAACCAGGACTGCTTTGTGAAAATCTTAAAATGAAATCCTACAGAAGAAGAAAGGGAGCAGAGATAGGAGCCATGGAGAGAGGAAAGACAAAGGAATGTTGAAAGAAGAAAACCCTCCAATAGTTTTCAGAATTAAGTCAATGTTCAGATACAATACCCACAGTTAGTGAGAGATTGAATTCACTTGAGGACATTCACAAATTTAACCAGAAGTATTTATGTATGAGATTATAAACCACACAGCTATAAAAGAAAAATTATAAATACACTTAGAAAACAATACTAATTCTTTTACATCCTCTAGATCAACTGCAGCAATTTAAGTTTAACCTAATCCTTTAGCCTTACATTCAGGAATTTGTTGAGAGATTGTATCTCGTAACCCTTATACATGCCAACAGCCTGGTGTTTCCAATATGAGGCATAAGTAAATTTGAATGGCATAGGATGTAGGCAGCTGCAGACTGCTGATAGCCATTTTCAACTTCCTTGGTAAGCCTGAATTCAGCTGAGGTTGTCATTTCTGACACAGAAACAGGCTTGCTTTGACACCACAGGAAATTGTTACACACTGAACTACATTACAACACTGAAGTGTTGAGAATGATAAAGGTGGCCCTCACCAAAACTACCACCCAGATTAAAAGACTACATCCTGTGCCTTGTAAGGTAATTTAGAAGCAAGTTTCCCAGACATGTTTCACAAAGAATTTAGCAACAGTTGGTCAGAGCAATAACCAATAATTATGTTATCTTTATCTATTTATTTGCCTTTTTCTTTTTTCTCATTCTTATCTACATTATCTACATTCCCCTCTTGTAATTTTGTTAGAAAGTGAGAGGTTCCTCAGATTATTTTCTAAATATATTATCTTTATTCCAATTTTATTTTAGGAAAGTTCAACATACAATATTTCAAAATGTGTACTATAAATTTAAACTTACAAGCTTATACAAATTAATATATAAACATAATAAAACTGTCATGTCACTTTTTACAGACCTTGACTATTGTGCTTGTCAGAGGCTCACCTTCCAGAAGTCACATGGATTAAAGGAATATGTGAGTCTTTCTCTAATCCTAGCAGTGGGTGACGAAGTAGAATCCCTCCAATCTGTTACAGCCACAGTCATACTATAATTAGATCAGCAGATCAAGCAGAGAATTTAAATTCCAGATGAAGCCAATGAAGATTGCCCCCATAATTCATGCTGTGAAACATATCCTGGACAGCAGTTGCTTTGGAACTGTGATGAGAGAACAAACATATCAGCCTGCACAGTGCGGTGACATCACACTCCCCAAAAAACAGTGAGAAAACTTTAGGACAAAAGAATTAAAACCACAAAAATAGACTGAGGAAAATTGACTCCTTTTATTTAAATAAGAACAGAATTTCTTTATGCATCCTTAGGACAGTTACCTCAATGCCCTTTCATAAACAAAACATGTATGAAGTTTTATGGACTGTACTCTATGGGCACACAGTCCTCACAATTTTGTTCTACTTCCTGCCCTTTTGTATATTAAGGATTACAGTTGAGCATCATTTATCAAAATTCAGGATTTTGAAAATTATTATTAATTCTCAAATAAAATATTGAAATGTATTATACTTATATACAGAGACCATAATTAAAAGATTGTTCTTCATAAAACATAACATTTTTAATTTATTTTTCTCATTTAGATTTTATATTACTAATTCTCTTTGAAATAATAAAAACCAAAATAATGTAAAATATTACAGTTTCTCCCATAGGCTCATAACAATCTCACAATTCAAAATACCTTCAGTCAAACTTTCAGAATTCCTATATTCTTTGACATCTCTACTGGTCAAAAACGTATGTGTGAAGTCTCATCTGAGATTCAAATGATGTCTTCAACATGATCCACTAGAATATCAAAAAGCAAACCCCAAAATACAATAGCCCAGAGTAAACATGAATACTTGAAAAAGGAAGAGCTGTGGCATAGCAAGGAATGATTTCACAAAAGCAATACAAAACCCAAAATGGAAAACACTGACTCCTATAGCTCCATGTCAGGCATTACAGTCTTATGTGAGAATCTTGTAGACTTCCACGAACTGAGTAGGCCTACCCTCTCTCCTCTACCTCCTGTGGCACATGAAGCCCTCTCTAGGACCAGTTCCACTCCTTGCTGCAGCTGTTCTCATTAGATAACTTTGCTCTTGGTATCTTAAACATCATGTATCTCAATTGCAACTTACGCTTTACTTCCCCATCCTCTCAGCAGGCTCTCAGGACCTCCTTGAATGAAATATTGTCATTGCAGAAGCTTCCTGGAACCTTGGCACATGACTGCATGACATTTTCTTTCTTGCATCTACCATATGTGTAGAAACCAGTACCTACAGACTACTTGGTCAAGTTCTGCTACCAGCTGGAAATGATCTCTTGGCTGCCTAGAGTTCAGTTGCATGGGCATCTGTGCACTGATGCAGTAAAATGTTTCCCTAGGCCATTGTTTCCAAACAGAAAATCCCTTCAGTGGCATTTTCAGTTCAATTTATTTCCTAGCAAATGAATTTAAATTTTTACCACGTATCCATTAGTGGTTGCTTTCTTCCTCCTAGAAGAGAAACTTCCTATTCATTGCATGCACAGCATGATTCTCTATTGATCCTAATCAAAGCATTAACAACCACAGATACTGATTCTATACATTTTTTTTTCTTAGTGACCTATAATTTGGTCATCTTCCCATCCTCAATAAACTTCGCATTTCACCAACCTCTCATTGCCTGTCCCATTTATTCTCTCTTTCACTACCCTATCCACAGGTGTAATTCAAATAAGAACCTTCTCTTTTATTCAGATAGCTCCTTAACAGTGCTGTGTGACCTTAAAAATCACCCATTAACCCAAGATATGGCATCAATGCCAAAAAAAGAGAGGATTCTATTCAAGCCCAGTGAACCAGTGTGCTTACTGGCATTAAGAGCTGGCTTAGGGAATGATTCGAAGCACCTTTTCTCTTGCAGAAGGAAGAGATTCAGTTCCTGGCACCCAATTGGCAGCTCACATCATCCATAATTTTAGCTACAGAAGGATTCTCCCCCCCCCCACCCCCATCTAGCCTCTCCAGTCACCAGTCATGCTCACAATCCACATAGACGCATGCAGGCAAAACACTCATACACATACAGTAAATTTAATTAATCATTTGGAAAAATTCAATGAATTCTTTAAATCTAGCACTGGATCACCATTGATGAAGTAACATTTGCATACTATTTTTGGATGTCTTAAAAGTTGACTCTAGTTACAACATAGTAACACTTTATTTCCTTGTTAAATTTTTGTACAGAATATGGTCTCCGGAATGTAGGAAGAAGAGAGTTGAAAATTTTTGTCATTCATGAGCTCAGCAGTATGATCTGCCTGGAGCCCAAACCTCCTACATAGACGTGATGGTAATAGATGAAATGAAGGGAGTAGTAGGAAGGTCCATTGACTGTCATTCAATTTTCTGAAATTGCCCACTTAGAATAGTTACTTAGACATTATACGCTTCACTCTCTGCAGTGCAAAGCCTGAGTGCACTGAAGTGGCATGGGTATGAGTGCTCTCTCTCTCTCTCTCTCTCTCTCTCTCTCTCTCTCTCTCTCTCTCTCTCTCTCTCCCGTCTCTCTCTCTTTTTTTTCCATGCACTTTCAGGAAAAGAGAGAGACTACAAAGTTGAAAAAATAGATGAACTGCACCCAGTAAGGATCTTGTGATGCACAGCAGCCAAATGCAGATGTGTACTTTGATCAAAAGGGTCTGATAGAGCTGTTGGTAGAAGAAATATATTAGGGGCAGAGTGTCTAAGGGCTTCCTTTGTGTGAGCATCTAGCCTTTCTCCCACTTTGGGAGTCTGACTGACAAAATTACATTCTTCATAGAATATTTTCAAAGAACCATATTTATTTTTTCTTCTTTATAAAAGTAATTTTTAGTTTGTTATTTTAAGTAATTTTAGAAATTAGCTATCTCTTGATCTTTTAAAGCCTACTTTGGGCTTTGTGAAATACTTCAGAAAATAGAAGGATTAAGGTGTTGCGTGCATGAACAAATTTAGTTAAAGAATATTCTTTTCTTAAAGAACATAATTTTCTAGGTTGATGGTGGCTGTCCCTTAAAAATTCGGAGTACTGTGAATTTAAATATCTGTGTCAAGAAATGAAAGATATTCAATGCTAAAAAGAACCAGATTCCTGTAGTCCACAATGCAGCTTGACCATGGATAACAGATATCATTATCTTGGTTATGTAGCAAAATTAGCCTTGAAAAATTAGTGTGGAATAGCCTTTAAAATTTTTCTCATGTAATTATGGTTGTTCACCTTGCTATGAAAACAGAAAATTTACAGATTTCCTCTGGTTATTAATATTATTTATTAGCATTCTTTTTTCTCATTTTCTGGATTCAATTACAGGCATGGAGTTGGGATAACATAAGGAAAAGATCATAGATCAGAATATTACAGAGTCTCAGCTAACGTTATTCAAGTCTTTGGATTTCTTTTGTTATCAGTTCTTTTTCTTGGACAGAGTAAACATGATCTTTAATTTCTTCTCTAATATAATTAGTATTCATTAAATGGCAGTCATTAGTGTATCTCTTGAAAGTTCCAGATTCTCCTCGCAACCAGGTACTTGGTAGACTTGTGCCCTGTGTGATGAGATGAAATTATAAGACTGGGTCTTAGGAATGATTAAGTTTTGATAGAGGCTGCTTGTTTTTGTTTCTCTCTGCTTAGACCCAAAATAATCTCTCAGGAACTATATTATTTGCAAGGCTGCTTGAACCAGTAGCTTAAGTGTGTTGCTTGCTAGCTCTTACATCCTAAACTAACCATTTCTATTAATGTGTATATCATCACATGGTCATGCCCTATCAGCAAAGTTTCATCAGAGTCCAGTGGAGGCATTTTTGTCTGGCTGTAGCTACATGGCTTCTTCCTGACTCTGCCTATTTTTTCCCAGCATTCAGTTTAGTTTTCTTGCCTAGCTTTACTCTGTTAAGACATTTGCCAAATGCAGCTTCTTTACTAACCAAAGACAATTAAACATATTCACAGCATATAGAAAAGAATGCCCATCAATTACTGAGCTGATAACACCTGTTCTGAACAGGAACATTTCATTTTCAGTGGGAGACCCTCTCCCCTCTCTTCAGTAGATAGCCATGGTATCTGTGATCCTGGTGGCCCCTGTGTGTCTGGATGATTCTGAAGAGAAAGTTCTTCTAGGCCCGAGTCAAGTGAGTAAACAGAAAATTCATTTCCCTTTCATTTGTTTTATATTTAGGAACATTTTTTCATCACAGAAAAGATAATTTATTCCGACTTTTTCACTGTCACTACTATGATACACAACGATACGTTCAGAGTCTATAATACATTTGATCCTTCTCAAAATCCTTGCAGTTCTGGGTGGCAGAAAAATGTGATAACTAATAATATATATTATTCTGTATTAATACCCCCCCATTTCAATAGTTTCTTTGGGTAAATGCAGACCAGTTTTTCCTTGACATCATGGTAATGGGGCACTGAGGTCCCCTAACCCTCAGATACTACCCTGATACCAGAGTCCTGATTAGTGCCTACACTGATGGTGTCTGTCATGCTGAGCCCATTATCACCTCCTTTGCTATCAAACCAGAAGACTAGCAATTTCATGGGATTAACCCACTCTAGTGGTCTCTGCCCACCCTTGCAAGGTTTTTTCATGATGTAGGCTAAGTTCCAGGTGTGATTTCACACTGTCTTCCGAAGCAGTGTTCCTGCCCCTCAATTTAAGAAGCATGCTGCCTCAACAAGAGCAACACCACTACTGTCCCAAATTTGAATGTTAGCACTTATGATTTTAATACATTTCAAACTTAACACACATGAAGTTCTAACCTATCCCTCTATTTGAACAATTCACACAATTGTTAATGTTTCTCCCCCTGGTGACTTTCCCAAGATTCTGCAGGGTCATTTAGTAAAGGAATCATTTTCACAGACACAAAATCATGGAATATAAATTCCCTTGATGTGGCTTTTATCTCAGCCAAATGCAATATATTTTATTTATAATCAAATTTTAAAAGAGAAGTTAAAACACAGGTGTATCAAGATGATTCCTGTTTTACGTACAGTTCACCATAGATATTATGTTTGGGAAGATTAATCAGTCTTAATCCTATTAATAGATGACATCATTCTTTATTAGAATGGAACCATTGGGAAGCTTGTTTGTATGTGTCTATCTATATAAGTATAGATATATAGAGAGAACATTATTAGATATGCTATAATATCATCATCACCATTTTCTTTAACAAACATGAGGACATGAGGTCAGCCATCCTCTCTTTATAAACAGTACGTGTGAGCATCCCATGAAGGCAGAAGCTCATCGACGGTAACCAGGTTGCAAACACTACTAATTCCATTTGTCTGTTGCTCTCCTATTCCCAGCATGGCCACTTATTTGTACTGCTCCACAATTCTTTTATTTTATTCAATTCCACAAGCTATATTAAAGGTCCTCATCACACACATGTCTTACAAAGCCTCCCATAATAATGTAGCAAAAAGACTGAAAATTACGATAATACGAAGTCTCCCATGGTAAAGATATAAACATGAAGTATCTTCATTATTAGAAGCAAATCAGGAGATAAAAATATTTTCCTCTTGGTCTGTATTCCATGCTCATTAGCTATCCCATCTTCAATTTTCCCCTGTCCACCTTTCCTTGGCTTTGGAAAAAACTATTTAGTCCCCAATTACTGACATCAATTTTGACTTCTACATATGAGTAAGAATACTTGATTATTATAAGAATATTTGATTATTATAAGAAAATTATTTCTTTATATAATTTACTTCAGTTAATATAACATCCTCAGTTCTGTCTACACTACTAAAAATGAGAAAAAGATCTTTTATTTCTGAATGGTAGCCCTTTATGTCTATGCACTGAACTTTCTCATATTTTTGGTTGTGAGCCTAGTCTTTAATGGTTTATCCAGCCCCACTAGACTTTCATCATTCATCCATCGGTGGATACAAAAGCTGATTCCATATTTTTATATTGAAAGCTCACCACTCAGAATACAATGGAACATAAAAATACTCGTTGACAGCTCTATAATACACAGTTATTGGCAAGAAAAGAAAGCTAAATGTGTAGTAATAAAATCATATGAGACAGTTGATAGGATGTTCTAGGCAATATAAATGAACCTACAATGCATGAAAACATAATTTTTCACTTTCAAGTTTTTTTATTTTGCTAAATGAGGTTTCACTATGTAGCTCTACTAAATGCCTTTAAATAGTGGCATGACCTGAAATTATGTAGCTGGAAATATAGAGAGAAAGGGTATATTTTTAAATGACCTTATCAGATTTGTTCTATCCCCAGTTTCCATTGGTTACCACATCTCTGGCCTTTTTCATTTTCAATCAACATGTAAACAAAATGGCTGCAGTATTTCCTGGATTCTGTCAAAGAGTAGAGACGAGCATCCAAAATCTGAGTGGGGAAGATTATTATATAGGTAAGCAAGATTGAAATGTATTTTATACAAACTTTCCCTGAGTAAATCTATCACAAATAGAATTTTAGAAAGCAAAAGCTCAGTGTGGTGGGTTTTAAAAGCAGGACTGTGTAGGGTAGAATTGATCATTGTCTCTAGGAGACTATTTTCTGAACTATGGGTGTTTCTGATGTCTAATAATCAGAGACATGGACATCATTGATTAAACAGTTTCCATAGATACTTGGGAATGAGAGTCTCCTGACTAAATATAATGGATCAATGCTGATACTTGTAGGTATTTGTTAAAATGGGAGGAAACATTCAGTTTTCCCAAAGGAATCTGAGTACTGAAAATATCTTAATTTCAAACATCAGACTTCAGGATCCAAAGATAACTATGTCAAAAGTCTGTCTCATCACAGCAGAGAAGGTTTATGGTTAACTGGGAGGTGGAAGTCTCCAGTCAATATTAGGGTATTAAAAAATGCACAAATATGGAAGTGGCTTAACTTATTTTTTTATCTGAGGCTAGACTTTTCTATGTGAGGGGTAAATAAGGAAACACACACGTTTTCTGATGGTAACATTCTCTTTTATTTCACCCCACAGCTTTTCCAGGTGTTTCTCCCAATCAGAGATCACTCGTCTAGTGGGTCATCATATAATCCTCTCTGAGAATCTCTCAGTCTCCACACAGCTACATTCTTTACATGGAGTTACACATCTCTCTTTACATACATTTATCTCACTCTCACGCTGCCATATACCTCTATACACACATCTGTTTTCACATGAATACACATCTTTCTTTTACATGCATTTCTTTTCTACATCTCTTTTCTATACAGGGTCATCTTTTTGTCTCCACACAGTGCATTCTTCATACATTCTCCACACACTCTCCATATCGTTACACACCTTCACATTTCTACCTGCATCTCCTTTTCAGTACACACACCTACACTCATGCCCTGCACAACTCTCTGCTCAGCAGCTCTCTACATAGCTAAACACAGCTTCTTTCTTCACATTGCTTCTCCTCTCACAAACAAACTCTGGAAAATTAATTATGTGTTGCATTTTCAGGGCCTGACCCATTATCATAGCACAAGATAAATCACACTTGTTTCTGTTAGGCTAGGAATGGCATATTGACTTGCCAGTGGATAACACCTGGTCATGTACACAGCCTAAATGGTTAGGATTCTCAAGGTTACCAGTCAGAAAGGAAACAGTTGGCTGAATCTTTAGCATATAGCATAAACTGAGCCTGGGAATACGTGCAAAAAGTCAATTACTGAGAAAGTTATGTCTACTGAAGTTGCATCTAGCTTGAACTTGATTCAGCAATAAACACATGGGAAAATGACCTTGTGTGTTTGTCTCTAGGAACACCCAGATATTTATCTCCAGGGACAACTGGTTTGTTTTGAACATGTTCTGGGGTCTAAAATTTGCTGTCTTTGTGACTGAAAAAATTATTACTTTCTCATGTCAGTCTGAGCAATATAAAATATCCTAGTGCTATTTCTATTCATCAAAATTGTACAGATTAATCAGGAATCATTTTCCTGACCATCCAAAGCTATTTGTGTCCTCAATTATAGAATATATACATGAGAGAAACATTCAAGCAGTGGGAAAACACTTATAACAGTTCTTAGGGGGAAAATGCAGTTCTTCAGGAAGAAATGAAGTGGCACATGAGAGAAATTACAGAGACAGTTATCTACAGCCAGTGACCCCATGGCTTTTCCAGGTGTTTCTCCCAACCAGAGATCACTGTCTAGTGGATCGGCCTGTTGAACGATAGTTGTCACCTGCTGTAAACTTCCAAGGCAGCTCTCAGCAAATATTCTTTCCTAGAAGCCCCAAGCCAGTCTTTACAGCTATGGCCAAAATTTGATCATATGTTTATTCCTGAATGAAGGTCTGTAGCCTCAGACAGCATATGAGGTCCTTCTGTTTATGCATTGATTTCATTGGTTAATCAATAAAGAAACTGCTTGACCTGATAGGGCAGAACTTAGGTAGGCAGAGAAGGCAGAAATGAATGCTGGAAAGAAGGGCAGAGTGAGAGACGCCAATAATCTCCTTCCTGAGATGGATGCTGGTTAGAATCTTGCCAGTAAGGCACAGTCATGCGGCAATACACAGATTAATAGAAATGAGTTGAATTAAGATGTAAGAGTTAGCCAATAAGAAATTAGTGCTAATGGCTGAGCAGTGTTTTAATGAATACAGTTTCTGTGTGGGTTATTTCAGGGCTAAAGTAGCAGGGTGGCCAGAAAGAACAAAGGGGCTCTCCTTGTAACACTTCGAGTTTTTCATTGTAGTTAGCTTATTGAAGTCCATTTCAGAACAAATCAACAAGAAAAAAAAGTGGCATTGTTTGATTGATACAAATAAACTGGATCTTACCATAGGAATGGCAAATTAGGAAATGGATAGAGTGATCTGGTCATTGAGAAACCTTCCCTGCATCTTTTCTCACCTTGAAGATGCTGCACTAACTTATTGGCACCTCTCACGAGCTTTGGCAAATAACTATAATTTTTTGTCCCCATTAGGAGAAACTAATAAGCTTCAGAGAATTTTTTTAAATATTTTATTTTGTCACATTAAAGCTAAAAACAATTCATCAAAAACATTCCACAGAAAGATTATCTAGGGTCCTCTCTAAAATGTTAAGTATAAATTTACTTCAAACATTTAAAGTTTGTAATAATTCCTGTGAGTTGAAGGAAAAAATATGAATATGTAATGAAGATCTTTCACTAGATGAGTCTTTAGGAATGACAAAATATTAGCCAGGTGGCAAGAGACTTTCCAATACTTCCATGTAGCCATGCATGAAAAGGTTAATAGTATTGTATGTGATATCTCAGAGAAAAAATAATTATGAGATTTCTTTCAGGTAAATGCGCAAGTGCTTTGCTTCTGTCATGATTCATGACATTCCAGATGGTCATAGATATCTTCTTCACACTAGATTAAAATAAAGCAAAAAAAAAAAAACAGTAAGTGTGTATCAAAATAGAGAATGGATGCAAGTATACATTGTGTGATACAGATGTGGGATACCCTTCTGTATATGACTATTGTTTTCTATTAGTTGATGGATAAAGTTGTTTTGACCAATGGACAGGCTAGGCAGGAAGTACAAACAAAGAGAGAGAGAGAGAGAGAGAGCAAATTTGAGTAGACAACATGAAGACATAGGGAAGCAGGATGTGAGGTAACAACACATGAGTTTCATGTAAAATATAAACTAATAGAAGTGGGTTAATTTATAGTTAGAGCTAGCCAGTAAGAAGCCTAAGCAATTAGCAAGCAATTATAACTGATAGTAATCTCAGAGTGGTTATTTCATAATCATCTATTGGGACCCAGTGGGCAGGAAGAAACCAGTTCAGTGGAAACAGGCTGTTTGGAGAAAAATCTCCATATACATTATACTTTTCTCTAAAGTAATGTATGGGCAGTTATCCACATTATTTATCGAAGGAGTTTGGGTTATCTACAAATATTAAGGATCAGTTGAAGCTGTTTTGGTTGATAGGAGTACACAAATCTTGACATCCATCACCAACTCCCACTGTGAACATGGCCATTATACCAGATATGGAAATATACCCAGGATATGGAAGCCTGGTTTATGAAATATTAAATAGTGTCTGGACAGCCACATAAAATAATTCATATCTCAAAATACTAGGAAACATGCAATTTATATTAGTATACATTACAACTGACATACAACTGTACTGTATCTTTGATCTGAAAGTCAAGGCAACAGTATGTAAAGCAAATGGAATGTATTAAGCTGTTTTATCTAAAATCATCATAATAAATATTTTAAAAATTTCAAAAAGGACATTAGATTGTAAACACCTAAAAGATATTATTCTGAAATGTTCCAATTATACTATTCTTAAGCTTATTAGTTCTGCTTCTGAAAAAAATAAAGAAGGATGAAAGATTACTTCTATACAATCAAATGCTTAAAAATCTTAATTTAAGACCATCTTCAGAGCTGGGCCATGGTGGCACATGCCTTTAATCCCAGCACTTGGGAGGCAGAGGCAGGTGGATTTTCGAGACCAGCCTGGTCTACAAGAGCTAGTTCCAGAACAGGCTCGAAAACCACAGAGAAACCCTTTCTCTAAAAAAAAAAAAAAAAAAAAAAAAAAAAAAAAGACCATCTTCAGAAATTTCATACATGCTTGTGAAGCTGTTACATGTCTCAGGAGATAAAACAACTTTGTGGTGTCAGTTTTTCCCTTTCACTTTTATTTGAGTTCCAGAGATTGATCAAGAGGAACACAAGTCTAATCAAGAGGAGCACCACAAATCCCTGTACCCAGTGAGTCATCTCAGCAGCCCAAGAAAGACTATTGAGAGCTGGAAGACTCTGTTATTATGAGTCCAGGACAACATATTACATTTAGATAGATTCTATTAAACAACATATTACATTTAGATAGATTCTATTAAACAACATATTACACTAAGATAGATTCTATTAAACAACATATTACACTAAGATAGATTCTATTAAACAACATATTACATTAAGATAAATTCTATCAGACATACAAAGGTATAAGTTTAGAATGGAACAAACCAGCATAACTTCAGAAAAGTATTAGATCATGTATTCAACATAAGCAAAACCTAAGTGTACAGACAAACAGCATCAGTTCAGTTCTCCAGAACTACAACCACTGTGGTACCAGTCCTGTGTCTTAAATCACCACTATTATCACGTAGAGGGATCTGTTATCACCAGCTGAAGCAAAGGAAAGGAAAAATGAGGAAGTTTGTAGACTTTATGGATGCTTCAACTTAGTATTCAAATGAAAGGAAGAAAACAAACATACA
This sequence comes from Microtus ochrogaster, assembly GCF_000317375.1. Lineage (NCBI taxonomy): Eukaryota > Metazoa > Chordata > Mammalia > Rodentia > Cricetidae > Microtus > Microtus ochrogaster. Next base: position 35,062,013 of record NC_022013.1, on the reverse strand, counting down.
AGCAAGACTCTGGGCCAAGTCAAAGGAAGACTTGCTGAAAGAAGAAGGTGGACAAAACCAGAAACATCCATAGTCGTAGCTGAAAGCAGAAACATCTGTAAGACTAGTTGAAAGAATAAGTTGGATAAGAAAATGTGACTTGGATTGAAACATGGTGTTGTTGTTGTTGTTGTTGTTGTTTTACTCATTCACTTTTTGTGGAGCCCACCACCTGGCTTCCAAATAATCACACAGGAGACAATTATAAATGCCCAGCCTTAGCTTTGCTTGTTTCTTGCCATTTTTGCTTAACTTAAATTATCCCATCCACCTTTTGCTTCTGAACATTTTCCTTCTGTAATCTTGTTTTCACTTTTGCTCTGTGAATGACTAGTGGCTCTATGGCTGGCCTCTGGCATCTTCCTCTCTCCTTTTTAGCTCTGGCTCTCTCTGATCCTTGATCCTCTACTTATTCTCTATATCTGTCTGCCCTGCCTATCCTTTTTTCTACCTTGCTATTGGCCTTTCATCATTTTTTGGACCAATCAAGTGTTTTAGACAGGCAGTGTAACACAGCTTTACAGAGTTAAATGAGTACTACATAAAGAAATGCACCATATCTTTGCATCATTAAACAAACTTTCCATAGCATAAACAAATATAACTCACCTTAAAATAATATCATAAAACAACATGGATACAGGAAATTCTACAGTAGATATGTTTAAAGTGGTATTATGTTAGTGGCCACAAAATATGAAAACTTCTATATTGCTCACTAATGAGCACCAGAAAATGCATATCAAGTAAACAACACATAACCCAGGTAGACACAAATGACTTGGCCAGATGATGGCAGCTAGTTTTTATCATTGGGTATATTGTTACTGGTACAAAGGATGCATGAATCCAGCAGTCATGGTAACAAAACTTTGGTTCCTTCTATTTTCTTGTTGTTTGTCCAGGAAAGAGGGCTCCTCTTGTTCTTAGAAGAATTACTTTCAAAATCAGTAAGATTCTAGACTACAATAGAGAATTTAATATATACATCAGAACTCTTTAAGAACAAACTAAATTGTGCCCTGATTTCAGTGGATCCTATCAACACCAGCAACATCCTACAAAATCTTATTGTTAGGCTCCTTAAGAATCACCATAAATGAAGAGACATGCCTCTAAGCACTGACCTGTTAAAAAGTGCAAAGGGCTCTTCCTACACATAACATCAGCCAGCCCAGCCTGTCTGGGCACTGGGTGGGAATCCTCAGGGCACCCAAACAGGCAGGAGTTCCTTGTTTTCTTAGCCTGCCTGCACCAAGCAAGGTAGGGGCTGTGTTTACGAGCTACACAACCAGCATGGAGACCTGATCTCTCGGCGCCAGCCCAGGACAGGGAACTCAGGGGTTCCTCAGCCCCCTATCCTTCTCGGGCTCTCTGCAGGGCCTCTAATCCCTGCATACTGCCTCTTTCTTCCTATCCTACCCAGCTTGCATCCAGAACCCACTCCACTTCGGCCCCACTGTCCTCTTTCTACACATAACATCAGCCAGCCCAGCCTGTCTGGGCACTGGGTCGGAATCCTCAGGGCACCCAAGCGGGCGGGAGTTCCTTTGTTTTCTTAGCCTGCCTGCACCAAGCAAGGTAGGGGCTTTGTTTACAAGCCAACGTTGGGAAGAGCCAACATTGGGGAGAGCCAGCACTGGGGAGAGCCATCATTGGGCATGGAGAGCGGATCTCGGCACCAGGAGAGCCATCACTGGGGAGGGCCAGCACTGGGAAGGTACATCAGTAGGCAAGGAGACCTGATCCGGTAAAAGAAGATCCATAAGGGAGCACTTGGAAGAAGAGATGGGCAGACGCCAATGCAAGAATTCTTCCAACATGCTGAAAAGCAACATGAAGCCACTAGAAACCAGTGACCTCACAA